>NC_084796.1:115477472-115779139 GCF_963169125.1 Humulus lupulus
AGGCGGCAAAACAGGGTCTAACCCTAGTTCCTCCCAAGATATCACGACTGTGCAGATCGAGCAGGATGCATAAGTACACACCGCCCCTGAAGCTCTCCAACTCATTGATGATCCTGCAATCCCCTTCCTTTAACTGCACCACGTAACACCCGTGAGCCAAGACTCAGCTAGAAAACTTAACCAACATGCACAACTAGGCAACAATATAAAAGCAGTAAACATAAATTATCATATTCAATAAACAATAAGTTATAAGTAACCAACCAACAGTAATATTCAACTCATTCAAATACAAAAACCAACTGATCAATCAATAGAAATGATTAAGTGTGAACCACACTTCTGTTTATAGTATAAAATTCAGGCCTGACGCCCTTAGGCCAAGTCTCCTGGTCCCTTAGCTGACCTCGGCACTCTTAGGCTGGGCTACGTTCCGCACACTAGCTATCGGCCCCAAGCACCCTTAGGCCGGCCTGCAAACAGATATAATCACAAATGCACAATGCGTAGCAAGTAATCAATGGCAGCGTATACAAGCATGGCCATACAAGCATGACATATATGTTCATATTCATAATATATTAATTAATAGGGGTTTAAGCCCCATTCACAACACGAGTGCAGTTTTCTTACCTCAAGTCCCGAGCAGCTAGCGTATGGCAGCCCCGAGCACAATCCCTAACCCTGAGCCCTCGTAGTATAACCTAGTCACAATGAGATAATGGATAACCATTAAAATCCTAAACCTATTAAAAGCTTTGGAATAATATACTAGCCTCTGAGACCTCGCGTTCCACTAAACTGGGTAGTAGAATTTATTCTGAGTGCTTAGATTTAAGCTCCCAGGCTAACAAGACTTTTTTGGCTAAGTCTGCCTACGCGGGCTACGACCTAGCCCTGAGGGTCGCGGTGCGCCCCCTAGTCAGAGGCGCTAGCCCCAACCCCTACAAGCATGCGGGCTGTGACTTGCCCCATAGGGTCGCGGTGCGCCTTTGAGATAGAAAGCCCCCAGACTCCTGGGTCACGCGGGCCGCAGCGCCCATGAAAATGGTCGCGGCGCGTCCTCGCGAACCTAGAAAACCCAACTTCTTTCTTCATTTTCTCAGAGCTAAACCCTCCAAAATTCATCCTTGACCTAACCTAAAACTATAATTAAACCTCTCAACCTTTCCCAAATACCATAAACAACATAACCACAAAACCTAGGCATTATAATCACCCAAAAACCAACCACAAATCTTACCTCAATTCAGCAGTTTAAGCTAACATTAAAACCCAGCCAACAATCCAAACTTATCATAGAATTTATAGTAAAATCCAGTTTGTGGAACTTACCTTAGAAGTGATTTGATCCTTGAGATAATCTTTTTCTTGCTCCCAGCTTAATTTCCCAATTCCCAACTCAATTCCAAGCTCTTCCTCAAGGATTTCCCTAAGCTTTCAAGCTCTCCAAAGGGAGAAAGAGAGAACGTGTAGGAGAGAGAGAGAGAGAGAGAGAGCCAGATGCTTCTAGCTATCCTTTGAAGCCTTTCATATCTATATCCTCCAACATAAAGACCAAAATGACCTTAGTGAAAGACTCAGCCCTTTATTGCCCATAAGGACAAAATGGTCATATTCCCCATTTCCTGCTAATTCCTTGAGTTGTCTTATAAATTCTCAATTAATCCCGACATACCCAACTAATTACCAAATAATTTCTTGTTACTCGATAAATCCCCAAATATTCACTAAATTCCCAGAATACCCTAGGCTCACCCCGAGCTGGGTATTAAACCCCATTGTGACTATTCTACTAATCCACTCACTAGAATCGCCTCGAGCCGAATAGTGCTAATATATCCACATAATAATGTGGTCTCAATCATTTACACACATATAATCACATTTATGCCTGCAACAGGCCAATATTACAAATATGCCCTTATTATCAATAAATCATGTATTTAAATCCATATTATCATATAAATCATGTATGCCATATAGTCACACATTTATTCAATTCACTAAATATGTATATCCCATTATGCCCGCCAGACACTGTAATCAAGGCACTTAGCCTTAATAGTAAATTCAGGCTGTTACAACTATCCCTTCCTTATTGAAATTTTGTCCTCGAAATTTATTCGATCATCTTGGGACACCGATCCTGCAAATCTGACTATAGCCACAGAGTCTAGTACTTTACCTTTCTATCCCTTAGTAACACTATCACTAGAGTAATAGTATTATTCTATAAGACTTTATCTTATTTACCATAATTTCATTAGCTTTTCCTTGTGCAGTAACTCCCACTGAAATTCTAGGGTCTCCTCACCCCATCAGCGATAATATTTAACACTTCTTTCCTTGGCATTGGCACCAATAACACTATATGAGCCACCACCCATACTAGGGCAAGATTAATCTGTAGGCTCCTAGCCTAGTCCTTGGTAGGATCTCAGAAGTCTATTAAATCAGGAGTCAAAGCTCCTCTTTCTTTTCCAAACTATCTTATCATTTTTAGTCCACAATACTCGAAGAAATACAAAGTCTCCCATCCTGGAACTCTGCATTCCCATACTTGAAATTTGCAAACTCTTATGTCCTTTTCAAATAGGCGGACACTTTTGTCCTAACAATCCTAATAACTTCATTGGTTCCCCGGACCAATTCTGAACCACCATACTTTTTGTCTCCCATTTCATTACTTGGAACAAGTATTTCTCGCTCCCTATCTCACTATATATTATTAAGAGTCATCCTAGCCATTGACCGACATTCACCACTGTGACTATTCAATCAAGGGACTATACTTATCTCAATGCCACAAATAGTTAGACACCTGATGTACAATTCTTAAAGTCTAAGTCATTCCTTCAGATTGTCAGTCTATCTGAAGGTAACCAATAATTCTAAGTCTCAACCTTATATGTATTGCCCCTTATAACCCTTTTCCAGGACTTGGAAAATAAAGGGTCTCAATCTGACACCATCGACTTCGGTGTCCCACGGAGACATACGGTCTCCCTTCGCCTATACGCATTATTGTGACACCTGTTCACACGACTCGAAGTGTGCTAACTCAATCTGTTGAGTCCCAACTTTTCGTATCCACTCATCTTACATATAGTCTAATGTAATCCACCCTGACGGTCCACCACTATAATCTTTTGCCTTCCAATACACAAATTTTGATCCTAACATCCATTCAAATTCCCTGGATACAACAATTATAAGGAGATAGCACAAGACTCATCTAGAATTTCTATCTCAACGCCAGGTTCCATCATATCATTCATCTGATCCTCATACCTTAACCCATTCATACTAAAATAGTAGGATTTTGAACCATTCCTACAAGATCTTCTCTCTGTATTTCATTGTTCATAGAGGTGTATTTGCCAACTATCAACTGCAGGTTCCATACCAATCTTGGATGCTACTTTGTCTGAATTTACTGTAATCCATGGCGTCTTATCCAACTGGCACAAATCTTTCCAACTCAGGATGTCAGCTTCCATGTTAATTATCTCTATGCAATCAAGGGTTTCCAATGTGAATCACCCATTAATTCCCACTAGGGCCTTAGTCTCATGATTATTCCTCTATGGATGATCAAAGACGTTAACTCTTTATACTAGTGCACGCACTACTATTCCACAGGTTCCATCACCGCACCCTAACCGTCGCTATCTGGCATTACCATCAACCTAACGCCCCATGTACAACATTTGTGTTCCTATCCCTTCATTTATCGTGAAGCATGAACAACAATTATTTTCAGTTTGTACATGGGCGCACCCTAGTCTTCGATGAACCACCCTATAGTTTCATGTCCTAAGCAAGGACAATATCCGTCATGTCGTTCTCCCGTATCAGTCCATCACAAACACATTCTGATATCATAGTGTGCTAACAAATCCTTATTCTATCTTTTGAAAATCCAGTATGAAACTATCCATTCAGACAAACTTTAGGCTCGTGTGTTACCTCAATCTTGGGTATGGTTGTCTTCGAAGATGCTTCAAGTAATAGCCGATGTGTCTTACCAATCTCACTATACCTCTCATCCCTTAGGTTTTTCTTTAGTAATTTCTTTGTGGGTTCTAACTGAATTACTTCATACATGATCCCATCACTTCCCATAACGTGACCTAAAATATCCTTGGAGAAATTGGAGCTTACTCCTTCTGGAACCTTACCTGTAACCCATCTTCCTTAGTCTTTGTACTATCAACGAAGTGGTCATTCACATTATGCTTCTAACTGGAAGTAGACCAACACATCCCTAATCAATCTGAATATGGCTTATCCATGTCATTCCTGTACTCTATCTGCTTGTCAAATTTACCTGTGTAGTTGGAGCATTAGTTAGTTAAGAACCTCCATTGATTATCCATCACATCCTACTTGGTGAAAGAAGCAATTCCTAAAATGTCTCTTTCCTTGATCCTCAGCTGGTAATAACCAGATCGAAGGTCAATTCCTGAGAACATTGTCCTATCTTGCAACCGGGCAATTGAACCCTTCATTCTTAACAAGCGGTGTCGACGTGTCCCATGATGAGAGGCTCTGTTTGATCAATCCTCAAATCAAATACTTCTTCAACTAAACCATTAATTCTTTTTGCTGAGCTAATATCATTCTTCATGATGTCCCTGATACAGAGTCTATCCATGCCTTAATTTCGTAGCGTACTCAATGATTCTTTGCACATCCATCTAAAGCCTTACTGGCCAATCCAGTTTTCATTTGGTCTAACTGATATATTCCAAGTGGTACCCACCACAATAATAAGGCATCTTGTAGAAGCAACCAGGTCCTTTCCTTTTAAACTCAGAAGTCATCATCACTTCTTATGTTCCATAGTTGTCCCTTATTTGGTAGACTAATCTGTACTCATTATCATATCATAATTCTCATATGACGAGCTCAAACAACTCCACTGTAAATCGTTTACCAATAGTACTCTAACCCTTCTCCGGGAAGTTACCAATTTTCCTGGCAGGCACTAAAATCTCACACCCCATGGCTTGACAACCATAAAGTATGTGCCTCAAATATATGTCTCTTTTAGGAGATACTTAACACTAAACTCAATCAGCCCAATGTACAACAACGAATGAGAACAAGAGAGCCAACCGGTCGCCTCCAAGGGACTAGCCTCGAGCTCTAGCTGTATTAAGGCAGACCAGTTCTCCTTTCTTTAATCTTGAGCAATCCTTCTTGACATGCCCAACCATTCCACAAAGAAAACATGTCTTCACTTGGTGTCCTCCCAGATGGCATCTCACTAGGCCTCATTGCCACCCTGACAGCCTTCCTGTAAACTATAATCCCTCTTGTTAGGACAAGGAGTAGTAGGACTATCAGGGGTCCTTCTTTTCTCACTGCTGGGCATCCACCCCTACCTAATCCCACAAATGGGGATACCATTGCTTGAGCTTCCTGCCCTACAACACCCTCACTCCATATCTCATCTCATGCATCTTCTATAACAAGGCCCTCCCTATTGCTCAAGCATAGACAAAAGTCTCATGCACTGGAGCAATCCTAACGCCCTAGGCCATCCCAGGTTTCAGTCCTCATCAAACTAAAAGCGAATTTGGCCAACCCATCAAATTCATTGACATACTCTGTCATTGTCTTACCATCCTGAACCAAGTTCATATATGTAACGCCCTACTTCCTTAGAGCCATTACTAAGTGAGTTTTAAAACAAAAAAATGTGCAATGAACCCGCTAACCGAGGTTTTTAAAACAAAAGTATGACTAAGCAAAAGTTAAGGCTGTAATCTTTAAAAATGTGTTGTTTCATTGAAAACTTCTAGTATTTAACATTTGGGATCCCAAAATAAGGTTTGAAAACTATTTACAACTTAAATTAAGTTTACAGTCGATTAATTATTAAACTCACAGATTATTACAGCCATTTCTCAAATAAACCCCCAACCAAAGCAATCGGGCAGGCCAAACATGTACTCGTCGCTTCACGCTCTCCGTACTCATGGCTGGTTGACTCAATCTTTGCCCTTACCTGCAACACAGAGCACCCGTGAGCCGAAGCCCAGCAAGAAAACTCATACAGTATATAACATATGCGGATTATATGGTTAACATATCAGATTATCCACAGATAAATGAGTATTCCATCAAACTAAACAAACACGGCCATGCCGTCCCAGAGGCATTACCTAAGCTTGGGGTCTCGGTCCTCACCGTAAGGATATCCCCTGTATCCATTGGGGTCCCACCCTGTCTACAAGCACTTCACGTGCTAAGTGTTACTTCCGGCCCCACTACCGTTCTCAGCCTTTTGCCGTTCTCGGCTCCTTGCCGTTCTCGGCTCCTTGTCGTTTCGGCTCTTTTGCCGTTCCCGGCTCCTTTTCCATTCATTCTTAATATAATAACAAATAGCATAACACAAACAACATTCAAACATATATCAATTCAATTAAGTCTGCACCCTAACATGTAATGCAATATAGGGTCGTGCCCTGATATCAATTCAATTAAGTCTGCACCCTAACATGTAATGCAATATAGGGTCGTGCCCTGCAATCACACTATGGGCCCATGCCCTGTCCTACGGGTGCTATTAGTTTTCTTACCTGTCAATTTGATAGCTTTGAACACTTGACTCCTTGAGCACGATCCCACTCGAGCCCTAGCGCACACCTAAACACAACCATAGGTCAAAGTCATCACCAAACCTCAAGTCCAAAAAAAAAAACTAGCCTCGGGACCAATCCCGAACCCCCCGGGAAGACCTAGATCCACAAAACAAGGTAGTGGAATCGAACCCCAAACCCTAGGTCAAAATCCCTCAAAAATAGCCCAAAAACCCCTTTCTGGGAACAGGGTAGTGCTACAGCGCTCTCAGGAGGGCGCTATAGCGCTACAAGCAGAACCGGAATCCCCCCAGAAACAGGGTGTAACGCCCTGGATAACCAAGGCCGTTACACTATGTGTTTAAAATAGTGCAAGACTTGCTAATCAAGTCATTTAAACAAAGTGTGAATTCAATGTCATCAACAGATTAGGAATAAAAGATTTTGGTCACAAACAGGTTATTTTCATTAAAAATGACAGTTTAATACATGGAGACTCAAAGCAGGATTTAGACGTCTTAGTTACAACAAATTCCAAGAGTTACAAATAATTCAAGCCACTCTAATGGCAAAATATACATTTTAGGTTTCCGTTCCTGTACAATTCCTTGACCATGGCGGCCGAGCAGCTGACAATGTACACCTCGCCCCCAGAGCTCTCCAACTCATGGTTGATTCAGCATACCCTTGCCTTTACCTGCACCACGTAGCATCCGTGAGCCGAGGCCAAGCAAGAAAGCATGATAACATAGCAAGATCAACATCATTTATCAAATAATTCACAATGCACAACCAGGAATTCAGCATTTCATAACATTTATCCAATCAGTGATATCACACAACAGATTAACAGTTTGTCATCCAAACAGCCAACAAATCACGTTCAAAACACAATATTCACGATCATAATCAACAGTTCATCACATGATCAAATGATATTCAGGGTCAGCGCCCTTAGTCGCACCCTCTATTTAATACACTGTCTTCGGCTCTCTTGGGCCGCCCCCAGTGTGATACTCACTGACTCCAGCCAGCTTAACCGAGCTCAGTGATAGATAAGCTGCCTCAGCTACCAATGGCCGAGCCGCGCCCTGTGCGCAAATATTGATTCCGACACTCTTAGGCCGGTTATCGCATGTCCCATGGCATAACAATACCACCTCATGACATGATATACAAGTGTAGGGAGCTCTTAGTCCCATCGTGTCCACATGGTTAAACACATTCACATAACAATGCATACAAACATAGGGAACACTTAGTCCCAACCTAGCCACATAATCAGGTGCAGCTTTCTTACCTTTGGCTTTCAAACGAGCTAGTTATAAGTGATGCCCCTTGAGCGCGATCCGATCCCCGAGCTCTAGCTTAGCACCTAGTCACAACCAAGATAAAGAATACCATTAACAATCTTAAATGAGCTTCTAAACCAAGTTCTAGTCCTCGAAACATTGAACTTCACCAAATATGGTAAAAGACTCAACCCCAAGAACCCTAGGTTAAATTCCCAAGCCTAAAATCTCAAAATCCCAAAATCCCTTAAGCGCCCCTGCATGGGCCATCCATGCTGCGGCATGGCCCCTGGCATAACCCTCCATGGGCACAAAAACAGGTAAGGGTTGCGGCATTGCTTGGACCATGCCGCGGCCCGCCCTCCTTCCTCAGCATGCAACAACCTCGAAGGGCCGCGGCTCACCAAGAACCATGCCGCGGCCCGACCCTTCGAACCCAGAAAAATCCACCATTTTCAATCTCTAAACCTCATCTTAAGCCATCCCAAAGCCCCTAACTCAAAACCAATTAATAACAACATCATTAGAATAATTTAAACAACGCAATCCAACTAGAAATCCAGCCTAACACTCACCAAAATCCCAATTCCAATTTCTGAGATTTCAAACCCACAAACTCAAAACCAGCCATGGAATTTCTAGAATTCGACCATTAAACTTTAAATTGAAATTTACCTTAGCTGCAGTATCACCTCTCCACAAGTTTCCCTGACATAGCTTCAAAGTTCCAGCCTCAAATTCTTCCCTAAATGCCAAAACCACAAACATTCAAAACTCAGCCATTTTTCTTAAAGTTCCTAACCACAGAACAAAAATCAATGCTTACTATTGACGGTGAAATCTCGTCAACGAAATTAGATCGGAAAACTCAAAGGTAAGTCAGGTGATGTTTATATAAGAACTGAGAATAAACTTTAAGGAAAAGTAAACACAGATAAATGATGGAGCAAGTCTTGGTATATTTCTCAATAGCCTCTGCTTACAATGAATTTTCCAACCCCTCATTCTGAGGGGTCAAGCTCCTTTTATAGCTGGGCTCTATTGGCCCCTTATACATGGTGGTCCCTTGGGACAAAATAGTACATAAGTACACTGTCAGGGTAATATCACAGGTGGTAGTGGTATGGGAAGAGTGGTGGAGCAGAAGATCATAGTGTCAGCCTGGTACATAGTCAGAGGCATGCATATAGTGCCTCCACTCTCTGTACAAATCCGTACCTCCACTACCTGTGTGATTCAGGTGTCAGGGTCATGCTTCTGTCCTCCTCATGGTTGTACGTCATGCACCCGTACACGTACGGGTACTATGTACCCGATGGTTATTCTCGCCTCTCCAAGGCATGTATCTGCTCAAGGCTATTCCACGTCCTACTAAGTGTAGGGAAGCTAGTGTGTTGACATGAACGATATACTCAGTCATCTATTCCACTATTGGCTCTATACCTAATAGTTATTGGGTCTCTCTTATTGCTCTTCATCTCATGTGACTCATAGGGAGAGTGGTGCCCCGTTGGTGGCACTTACCTCAGGAAGAGAGGTAAGGCCTCTTCAACGGGGTCTGCTGCGTGTGTGATGAAGCATGACGCCTACAAATGGGATGAGGGTCTCATCTTGTGAAACCATCACTTTGCAGCCCCCACAATACGAGGCCCCTGGTATATGGCCGAAGGGTGTTCAGTGGAGGCTATGTCTCTTGAGGCCTTTAACGTGGCCGGTGCGCAAGGCGAGGCACACAAGGCCACTAGGTATGCGTGGCCCTTGGGGGCAAGGCTCCTTTGACGCATGCCCCCATTCGCATGGCCACCTGATGCTGCGGGCGTGGCTGCGCGAGGCCGAGGGCCTGCTGGGGCGCGAGGCCACCTGGTGTGTAGGCGTGGATGCACGAGGCCAAGGCCCTGTTGGGGCGCGAGGCCGCCTGGTGTGCGGGCGTGGCTGCACTAGGCCGAGGGCCTGCTGGGGCGCGAGGCCGCCTGCTGTGCGGGCGTGGTTGCGCGAGGGCGAGGGCCTGTTGGGGCGCGAGGCCACCTGATGTGTGGGCATGGCTGCGCGAGGCCGAGGGCCTGCTGGGGCACGAGGCCGCCTGGTGTGCGGGCGTGGTTGCGCGAGGCCTAGGGCCTGCTGGGGCACGAGGCCGCCTGGTGTGCGGGCGTGGCTGCGCGAGGCCGAGGTCCTGCTGGGGCGCGAGGCCGCCTGGTGTGTGAGTGTGGCTACGCGAGGCCGTGGTGCGGGGCCTTGGTGGCGCGCGAGGCCATGATGCGGGTGCACGCGAGGCCGTGTCGTGCATGGGCGCGAGATGGGTCCCTAAAACAATTGGTGTGATATGCCCGTAGCATATCGGGCGTACCCACGAGGCGTTTATGGGAGCCTATCACACGCTTTTGGCCTTTTTATAACTGTTGAATTTCGAGCACCCACATTTCTCATGAGACAATCTCTTGTATTCAAAAAGGGCCTACAGACTCGAGTCCAATTGCATGATTAAGTGGCCTTTGTCCCTCTGTTCTAATCAGGGACTAGAGATTTCTTATTTGGTGGATTTTTGGCATCCACACTTACCTTGGCTCTAATTCAGTCCTTGATTAGTTCTTGAGCTAATCCTCTAGCTTATCCCCTTCAATTCCAAGAAATTAGCTAGTTTCCCTTTACAAAATCAGAGTTTTTCTTCCTTAAGAGGGAGAGGAAAGAGAGAGAAGGGAGAGAAGGCTGAAAGGTCGGTTTACATTTTCTATCTAGTATTTTATAAGTCTTTCCAAGTATATCCTTAGGTTGTTAGACTAATCCCAAAGCTTGGGGTACCGGAAACGTCCCCGAGGGCAAAATAGTAAAATTTGCCAGTACTCCCGCCTAAACATTCTAACCTCAAATATATCTCCATATATTTATTTTCATCACCCGATATTCCAAATCACTACACGATACCTAAAGTACCCCTGACTTGCCCAAAGTCAAGCATTAAGCCCCGTTGTGACTTTCCTGCAATCTAGCTCCCTAGGATCGCCCCAAGTCACCAGCTGCATATTTATCCACATAATAATGTGGTTCTCACATATTTCACATATATATATCTACCTATCCACATAATAATGTGGTCTCAACAATTTATCACACACAATTACGTTTATGCCCTAACGGGCCAAAATTACGATTAAGCCCTTACCAGTCGAACAGGGCCCCGCATGCTCACCCAATACTCATAAACATGCATTCTCACACTATTGATTCACATAACCTCCAATTATGCCCTCTCGGCACACTAATCAAGGTCCTTAAGCCTTATTAGTAATTTTGGGTCGTTACACAAGACCTAGCGCTACAGCGCCCAAAGACTAGCATTGTAGCGCTAGTTGCAGGCAGGCAACACCAGTTTTCTTTTTCTACGATTTCTTTGAGCCAATCTCAACCCAAACTTCCCCAAATCTTCACAAAACTCAAAATCAAGCTTATAAACACTCTCCACTCATCCCAAGCACCCCCAAATCTCAAAAACCAAGCTCATGCATCCCAAATCTCAAGATTCACAATAGATGAACCCTAAACCCAGAAATTCAGTTAAACATCAAGTTAAAGGCTTAGAATTCATACCGTTGATGCAATTTCGACTTTGATTCAACTCCTAGACCTCCTTAGCTTGCTTTTCTCAAAGCTTGCCCAGAAATTCCCCTAAGATTCCCATCAATCCAGCTTAGATACACAGCCCAAACCAGTCAAAACCCAAAACTGAAAACTCTAAAAACTTACCTCAAACATCGATGTGATCTTGCTAATCCCTTGCCAAATCTTCAAGCCTAGCTTAGGATCCTTGATGCTCAGCCTATCCTAGCTCTCCTCTGAGCTTTGACCCAAGAAATTTGAAGAGACATGGTGCTAGAATCCTCAAACTGCCCCTTTTAGGAAAACCCTCTGTTTTTCTCTCTTTTCTTTTTCTTCCTTTTTCTTTCTTTTCTTTCTTTTTTTTTTTTCCACAGCCATCACACTCTCTCTATAAATCCCACTAAGTATATAAAGCACCAATATACTAATCTCTAAGAAGCCAATTGACCAAAATGCCCTCCCTATTAATTCTTAACCCTTTTGTCCACAAAGGGCCATTTTAGTCATTTTACCCAATTCCTGCTAACTCCTCAAGTGTCTCTAATATTTTCCCGCTTGCTTCCCAATACCTACTAAATCACCAAATATGTATTCCTCATTATCAAAATTAACCTCAATATATTCCCTAAATTTCCTGTTTATAACCCTAGGCTCGCCCCAAGCCGGGTATAAATTCCCGCCATGACTTTTCCGCTAATCCGCTCTCTGGGATCGTCTCGAGTCACAAATCACAGATACATCCACATACCACTGTGGTCTCAACAATCATCACATAACAATACAGTTATGCCCAAAATGGCCAAAATTACAATTATGCCCTTCTAACACAATCAGGGCCTACATGCATACTAATACACATAGTCATGCATCTCTAATAGTCAAATAGTCATATAACATGCTTTAAATCATAATCATGCATTTTACTCATAAAAATCACACATAAATTCCATTATGCCCTCCAGGCACACTAATCAAGGCCCTTAAGCCTTATTAGCGATTTTGGGTCGTTACAATTATCCCCTCCTCATAAAAAATTTCGTCCTCGAAATTTACCCAAACACATCAGTCAGTAAACCCGCAACTCTGACCATGATTTCCAAGGTCCGCCGCCTTTAGTTTACTTCTATACAACACTCTTACAAGAGTAACAATCTTGCCCCACAAGATTTTGTCTAATAGCCATACTTTTGTTAGCTTCTCGTTTACACCGCAACCCTGCTGAAACTTCAGAGTCTGCATAGATTACAATGATTACCTCGCTATCTTAATCCCATTTCCAGAGATACTCATAAGTCATCACCCCTACTAGGTGGGATCAACTTGTAGGCCCCGCTGGCCTAACCCTTGGTACAACTTCAGAATTTATGTTGAATCAAGTGTCAGAACTCTCCCTTCTTTCTCTGAACACCATACAAATCCTTGTCTGTTATTATGTAGAGAGATACAAATCTTTCCTTCCGGGACTTTATTTTCTCAAAATTTAACAATTACAAGTTCTTTTATTCTTCCAGATAGGCAGACACTCTTGCCCAAAAAAATTCCAACAATCTCTTTGGCTTTCACTCTGAACCAATGCCAAACCGTAGTATTCACTATCCTTCGCCTCTTACCATGTCCTATGTCGTATTACTTTATCAAGACGCCAGCATTTGCCACCATGACCAACTTATCAGGGATTACACTTCCCTTAATATCTCAAGTATTCGCATAGTTAACGCTTAATTCTATAAGATATCTGATAAAGCTTTTAGACTGCTATTCCACTTGCAATCAACTGATAATTCCAGATTCCCACTCTGTTCTCTTCGTTCTCTAGATCCTTTCCAAAATTTAAAATACTATAGGGTCTCAATTCAGTATCATCGACGTTCTACCCTGAAACCAGTTCACTTGACCCAACTACATTAACTCCATCAACTGAGTTAAAACTTTTCATGTCCAAACACCTTACTTAAGGTCTAATGTGGTCTATTCCCATGATACACCACCACATCACTTAACCCCTCAGTGTCCCAAAGAAAACACTAAATTATGTCACCCGCTCAACCCTCCCGGTACAACGTACCCTAGGAGGCGGAATGATATCCATTCAGAATTCTCATTCATAAACCAAATTCTAATTGGATCCTCCACTCGATCCAGGTATCCTAACTTGTGCCACCTTGGCAGATTCCTTCCCTGCTTCAACCAAAGCCAACACTTTGGATTCCATAGCTCAGTGACACTCACCAGCTAATCATAACCTACTAATGTTATGCCAATCTCAGTCGTTGCCTTGTCCACTCCATTACAATCTATCGCGTTATTCCTTGACTGACGCATGCCTCTCAATTAGGAGTCCCGCCTCCAATTAAATTTCCCCTCGTTCAATTGAGGATTATAAACACTGATCGTCTGTCTGTTACTTTTCACCACATCTGGGTCTCAACGTTATCTTTCTTACTAATACCCATTACTCAAGTACCTTATGATATGCATAACTGTCAACTTAACGTTCCAAGTATATCAACCATGATCCATTCTTTCACCTCCCGCAAGGTTCGATCCAACCTCGCGTCAATTTGCGCCTGGGCGTGCCCAATCTATGATGCACCCCCACAGTTCCATATCCTCATCATGGATCAGGTCCTTTATGCTATCACTCTATACTTAACCATATCACACACATAATCCAACATCGCCAGATACCAATCAATTCTTACCTTGTCTTCTGAATTTTCCTGACTTGACACCACTCATTCCGTCTAACCTCAAGTTTTACTATTCTCCTCATCTCTGATGTAGTTGTCTCCGGAGATACTTATGCAATAGATGACGCACTTACCACTCTTGTTATGCTTTCTATTCTTCATTAGCTCCTTCGTGGCTTCAGATCAAATCCTCTTACATGTCCTTTCTTCTTGTAGCTCTACTCGGAGTACTCTTAACGAAACCCAAACTGATTCTTCGTATAGCATTACTTGTGACCCTGCTCCCTTAGTACTAACGTCTTCCGCATAATAGTCATTTGCTCTCCCTTTCCATCTGGGAGTAATCCACACATACTGCTTGTGAACTTGAAGGGGACTTGCCTAAACCATTCTTGTATTCTCCACTTTAAGAACTCACCTGTGCTGCTGTAGCTTAAACCAATCTAGAATCTTTGTTACCAACTCCTCACACCCTACCCGATGCAAAATAAAAAATTCATGAAATGTCTCTATCCTTGGTTCCTAGCTGGTAATAACCAGGTCATAGATCAACTTCTGGAGACATCGTCCCATCTTGTATCCAACATTGTACTTTTTGTTCTAACCCGACGATGCTAACAATCCCCGCAGTATAACGCTCTGGCTACTCGAAGGTCAAATTCCTTCGATTGCTTCAATAGATTTTTATGTCAGCCAATACCATCTTTTACAGCATTTCTTATACCAATCCTATATGTAGTCCGACCTTGAAGTACCCCCAATCTTTCTTTACATACCCATATCATTTTCCCACTGGTCAGCTCAGTTTCCACTCAGTCTCATTAACATGCTGCAGATGATATCCTCTACAATCCATGGTTATTTCTTAACTGATTAACTCTCTCACTGTGACTCATGCTGAGGCTCCCATAAGACAAACTCTGTTGTTATTACTATGCACCTCTTGATCACTTGCATCCCAATCCATCTGCCATAAGTTTCTAATTTCTTCCCAATAAGTATTACTACCTTCAGCCTCACATATAGCACCCATGAGGCAAACTCTCTATGTCTAACTCCCTCTCGGAACATTCTCGACACCGAGTTCTTCCAGTCCGTTACGTGACCAAAGCATAACCATTCAGTTGAATACTCATCATCGAGGAATCAGCCTCGAACTTTGAATGTAGCGAGGAATTCTAGTTTTCTGTTCCCTCACCATGGGAAGTCCATCATAACATATCGAGTCATTCTATGTAGAAGTCATGCCCTCACCTGACCTCTTCCCAGGTGGCATCTCCTGCCTCTGATGCATAGCAGATAACCTCCCTGGTTCCTGTCACCATCTTGATAACTACCTTTTCAATCAGGCTTCTTTCCAATCTCAAATTAGGTGCCCTAGCACTGTCTGGGGTCCTTCTACCTCAAAAATTGAGAATCTGCCCTTGCTGCATTCTACCAATAAAAGTACCATCTTATCAATCAGAATTTTCCCCCTTTCTGGCAAAACCAGAAGCCACAGAACTATCCGGGGTTCTTTTAACTAGATTATCACGAATCTATCTTTACTAACTCCATCAAAGGAAACACTGCCATTGCAGTTCTGGCACTTATGCTCTATGCATCATTCATCAGTTCCTCGAACAACATGGCCCTCTCCGCCATCCACATACAGACGATAAATTCTTACACCAGAGCAGCCTAAATACCTCAGACTATCCCAGAGTTCAATCCTTAAATGGGTCGCCATCAATTCCAGATACATCCATCAGTATAAATTTCCGAAATGAATTACCCAATTCACCAAACCCATTGATTTACACTGTTGTTACCCTATCAGTCCAAACCAAACTTATAAGCCCACCAGTCTCCACAGTTCAAACCATGTCTTTATAACCTCTCCTATCAATTCACCATCTGAGTTCTTTCCAACCCATCACGCCAATGCCTCAGCCCAAGTGTCGTTTCCAGGCATCCCTTTAGCACAATACTTAACACAACCCTTTATTCATGGGCTCTCATCCCCTTATAACCAAGGGTGGAATTAACCTTGCCCATCCACTGATAAATTCTTTGTCAACCCGAACTTTCCTCAAAACCAGAGGATAACACCCTTTAATTCTTTCATATAATACCCTTATCTGTCCATACTCTCACAATACCAACACCAGTAACCTTACTGTTAAAACATATAAATCAGCTATTTTCCCAGAGAAGTCCGCTATCCTTCTGTTCCATCTCAACTATTAGATTCCACAGCCTGCTCACACATTAGCAATCATCTACTGCAGCTTTCAGGGGTAGATGGAGGTCTCTAACTCCAACTATTATCTAAAATCCCCCCTACAAAACAACACCAAATCCACTTAACCAACCTAGGAATCAACAATTCGAGTTCATCTGTCACTACTGACCAAACTCCTGAGCTCTGTGGTTCATACTCAGAATCAAACCACAACTCGATCCAAATAACCACAGTTATCATGCACACACAAGGCATATTTAGGCCAAATCCACCATGACATACATTTAGCTACCCAATTATAACACAACTAAGTATACCCAAGTTCCATCATGCTTCATACAAGCCAATAAACAGATATTACATACGAATTCAATTTAAACAATTAACCATATACACCCAATATGCAAACCATTATCCCAATTATTCATCCACATGTATAATAATGGTATTCAGCACGCTTAACCTCAACATGCAATAGTCAAGGGCCCAGCCCCAACAGTATCTCATGCATATGTCAACTCATTCATCATGCTCAATATGAATAAGCAGGCAAACAGGGCATTCAAACATATGTTCAAGCATGTCAATCATTCATACCAACCAACCCTGAGTCGAGCTTGTCACTGACAGCGAGCGTACATGTTCGGTCAATCTCCAGAACTAATAAACCTTGGCTCGCTCTGATACCAAGTTGTAACGCCCTACTTCCTTAGAGTCATTACTAAGTGAGTTTTAAAACAAAAAAATGTGCAATGAACCCGCTAACCGAGGTTTTTAAAACAAAAGTGTGACTAAGCAAAAGTTAAGGCTGTAATCTTTAAAAATGCGTTGTTTCATTGAAAACTTCTAGTATTTAACATTTGGGATCCCAAAATAAGGTTTGAAAACTACTTACAACTTAAAATAAGTTTACAGTCGATTAATTATTAAAATCACAGATTATTACAGCCATTTCTCAAATAAACCCCCAACCAAAGCAGTCGGGCAGGCCAAACATGTACACGGCGCTTCACGCTCTCCGTACTCATGGCTGGTTGACTCAATCTTTGCCCTTACCTGCAACACAGAGCACCCGTGAGCAGAAGTCCAGCAAGAAAACTCATACAGTATATAACATATGCGGATTATATGGTCAACATATCAGATTATCCACAGATAAATGAGTATTCCATCAAACTAAACAAACACGGCCATGCCGTCCCAGAGGCATTACCTAAGCCTGGGGTCTCGGTCCTCACCGTAAGGATATCCCCTGTATCCATTGGGGTCCCACCCTGTCTACAAGCACTTCACGTGCTAAGTGTTACTTCCGGCCCCACTACCATTCTCAGCCTTTTGCCATTCTCGGCTCCCTTGCCGTTATCGGCTCCTTGGCGTTTCGGCTCTTTTTCCGTTCCCGGCTCCTTTGCCATTCATTCTTACTATAATCACAAATAGCATAACTCAAATAACATTCAAACATATATCAATTCAATTAAGTCTGCACCCTAACATGTAATGCAATATAGGGTCGTGCCCTGCAATCACACTATGGGCCCATGCCCTGTCCTACGGGTGCTATTAGTTTTCTTACCTGTCAATTTGATAGTTTTGAACACTTGACTCCTTGAGCACGATCCCACTCGAGCCTTAGCGCACACCTAAACACAACCATAGGTCAAAGTCATCACCAAACCTCAAGTCCAAAAAAAAAAAACTAGCCTTGGGACCAATCCTGAACCCCCCGGGAAGACCTAGATCCACAAAACAAGGTAGTGGAATCGAACCCCAAACCCTAGGTCAAAATCCCTCAAAAATAGCCCAAAAACCCCTTTCTGGGAACAGGGTAGCGCTACAGCACTCTCAGGAGGGCGCTATAGCGCTACAAGCATAACCGGAATCCCCCCAGAAACAGGGCCTAGCGCTACAGTGGCCAAAGACTAGCGCTGTAGCGCTAGTTGCAGGCAGGCAACACCAGTTTTCTTTTTCTACGATTTCTTTGAGCCAATCTCAACCCAAACTTCCCCAAATCTTCACAAAACTCAAAATCAAGCTTATAAACACTCTCCACTCATCCCAAGCATCCCCAAATCTCAAAACCCAAGCCCATGCATCCCAAATCTCAAGATTCACAATAGATGAACCCTAAACCCAGAAATTCAGTCAAACATCAAGTTAAAGGCTTAGAATTCATACCGTTGATGCAATTTCGACTTTGATTCAACTCCTAGACCTCCTTAGCTTGCTCTTCTCAGAGCTTTCCCAGAAATTCCCCTAAGATTCCCATCAATCCAGCTTAGATACACAGCCCAAACCAGTCAAAACCCAAAACTGAAAACTCTAAAATCTTACCTCAAACATCGATGTGATCTTGCTAATCCCTTGCCAAATCTTCAAGCCTAGCTTAGGATCCTTGATGCTCAGCCTATCCTAGCTCTCCTCTGAGCTTTGCCCCAAGAAATTTGAAGAGAAATGGTGCTAGAATCCTCAAACTGCCCCATTTCGGAAAACCCTCTGTTTTTCTCTCTTTTCTTTTTCTTCCTTTTTCTTTCTTTTCTTTCTTTTTTTTTTTCCACAGCCATCACACTCTCTCTATAAATCCCACTAAGTATATAAAGCCCCAATATACTAATCTCTAAGAAGCCAATTGACCAAAATGCCCTCCCTATTAATTCTTAACACTTTTGTCCACATAGGGCCATTTTAGTCATTTTACCCAATTCCTGCTAACTCCTCAAGTGTCTCTAATATTTTCCCGCTTGCTTCCCAATACCTGATAAATCACCAAATATGTATTCCTCATTATCAAAATTAACCTCAATATATTCCCTAAATTTCCTATTTATAACCCCAGGCTCGCCCCAAGCCGGGTATAAATTCCCGCCATGACTTTTCCGCTAATCCGCTCTCTGGGATCGTCTCGAGTCACAAATCACAGATACATCCACATACCACTGTGGTCTCAACAATCATCACATAACAATACAGTTATGCCCAAAATGGCCAAAATTACAATTATGCCCTTCTAACACAATCAGGGCCTACATGCATACTAATACACATAGTCATGCATCTCAAATAGTCAAATAGTCATATAACATGCTTTAAATCATAATCATGCATTTTACTCATAAAAATCACACATAAATTCCATTATGCCCTCCAGGCACACTAATCAAGGCCCTTGAGCCTTATTAGCGATTTTGGGTCGTTACAATATACTCATTGGTCTTTGCAGTTCAGACTGCATCACAGTAGTCTCTTTCGTCGAACCACTGTCTAAATTCCTCCCAACCCATCATAACAACATTTCAGGCCTGGGGTACTACTTCCCGTCACATCCGGGCATCCTCTTGCCGCGTATGCGTGGTGCCACTCTATCATGGCCTACCACTCTCATATCATCAAGGACGAAGCATATCATGCCCATCTAATGATATTTTCTTAACAGACCCAAACCTCCCTTAGAAACTGGAGGATAATGCTTCTATTTTCTTATCTATTTTCACCCTCAAGTTGAACCAACACTGGTGCCATTATTGTCAAGATATACAAAGCAGTGTTCCTCGATGGAACCTTCTATCTCAACCATCTAATCTCCTCGCTCTGATCTGGAAGTCTTGTTTGCATACCAGCAAACATTTGCTGCGAATTATAGGGGCAGATGGAGGGTTCTGACCCTAACTATCATTTGCAACCCTTATACTAATGATACCAGGTCCAGTTGACTATCTTGAATACTTAATTCCTGAATCACTCCGTAGTCAATGACTTAACCCCTCAGCACTGATATTCATATCCAGAATTATCCCACGGGCAGGTCCAAACAATCACAATATCCGCGCACACAATATACATATCAAAACATAAATCTACATTGTTCATGCGTCAATTATCAAATCTCATTTCTACCAAATACATTCATGCACATCATGCTTTCTATAATAGCATGCAGATAAGGCACATAGGTTCAATTTAAACAATTAACTACATAATCATGTCATTAGATACCTAAATGTGAGTCGAGCTTATCTTTAGCGGTGAGTGTACATGTAACGCCCTACTACCCAGGGACCGTTACAGTGTGCATTTTAAACAGTGCTAAACTGGCTAATCGAGTTATTTGGCCATAATTGTGTAACTAAGTACGATTAACAGTTTAGGGTTAAAAATTTTAGTTAAGATACAACGTTTCACTAAAACGTTTATTGTATACATTGGGATCCCAAAAATATAATTTAAAGCTTAATTACAAGAAAATATTTACAACCAACCAACCTAAGCGGCAAAATAGGGTTTCACCCTAGTTCCTCTTTAAACCCTCAGCTGTGGTGGTCGAGCAGCCGCATATGTACACATCATCACCTAAGCTCTCCAACTCAAGGATGGTCCAGTTTTCTTTTGCCTTTACCTGCACCACATAACATCCGTGAGCGGAAGCTCAACATGAAAGCTCAATATGCTCATGAACAAGTAATAACATGTTACTAAGTCATAATATTCATGCCTAGCAGTAATAACCCTACTCATGCATGCAAGCAGGTACAAATAAATGTTTGTGGAGTCCTCTGCTCTGAGTAGATGACTAATAAGTCTCTCGCTCTGAGGTAGATTACTAATAAGTCTCTCTGAGGTAGATGACTAATAAGTCTCTTTGAGGTAGATGACTACTAAGTCTCTCTGAATAGTTGACTAATAAGTCATTCTCTAAATAGATGACTGATAAATCTATCTCTGTATAGATGACTAATAAGTCTATATCTGTATGGATGACTGATAAGTCTATCTTAGTTAGATGACTGATAAGTCTATCTCGATTAGATGACTGATAAGTCTATCAATTAGGTAGATGACTAATAAGTCTCTCTGTATAGATAACTAATAAGTCTCTCTGTATAGATGACTAATAAGTCTCTCAGTATAGATGATTGATAAGTCTATCTTTGAGGTCCCATACCCTCCTAGACATGTGACATGTAGGTCACCTTAGCCTTTTGGCTCTGGCTCTAAATAACTAGACCTTAGACTAGACATGCGCTTTTAGTTTTCATCGAACTTAAGGTCGGTCAAGCATTTCATGCTTATGATGATAATGCTTATGTCTATTAGATCTAATCTTTTTGGCTTGCGTTAAACACGCTAATACCGTTCTTGACTCATAAGCCAATACCATACGACCAGTGCTCAGTAAACTGCTGAACTTGACTAATAAGTCACAGCTTCATAATTAATACTGACACCCTTGCCGATTTTAATTAATAAGTCAGTACCATTCACAGATAAGCATATTGCCAAGAATTTGATATGCATTCCAGATATACAAATAGAGCATTCAACATGCTACATCAAAAACCATGCATGTCACATACTGGGTGCAGTTTTCTTACCTCTAGTTCGAGCGAGAAATAATAAATGAACGACCCTTGAGAACGATCGATCCTTTGATCCCTCAATGGTTACTTAGTCATAACCAAATATAATTTCCATCAATGAAAATAAACAATAAAAGGTTCTTGGCCTAAACCTCACTCTTGGGACCTCGAATCATACTCAAACGGTTAGTAGATTCGATCTCGAGCCTTAGGAATTGAAACCCCGAGCCAAAAACCCTCAAAAGTGCCCAAAATAGGACCCTGGAAAAACAGGGTAGTATTGTAGCACTTCCCCCTAGCGCCTAGACGCTACAAGTAGGGATGCATTGCCCTGGACAGCGTTGTAGCACCCTCCCTTGGGCGCTGTAACGCTAGAGCCAGGCTTATTCACTGGTTTTTCCTCCTTCGTGTTCTCCAATTCCAAGCTTCAAAATTTGATCCCAAACCTCAACCAAACTCATAAATGAACCCAAATACCAAACATACAAGTCCTAGGCATCGTAACCCAGTCAATCATTGCCAAAAAATCCCATCAATTCTCAACTTTCAACTTCAAAATTCCAACTGAAATTCAATAAGAAAACATAGTAAAACCAGAGTTTTCCATGGTTGAAAACTTACCTCAAGCTCATAATTACACCCTCTTCAATGGTAGAACATAACCCTAGACCCTCAAGGCTTGGTTCCCTAGCTTGATTCCTCAAAAGGAGCTTCAAAAATTCAAAGGAAAAAGGAGGAGGAATGATGATCGGGAGAAGAAGAAACCATGTTCTGTTTCGCTTAGCTTTCTACAGCCTTCTCAAGTTGATATAATCCCCTAGGTCAAAAGAACAAAAGGCCCCTAAGTCATTTAATTCCCTCTTAAGGCTACCAAGGGTAAAACCGTCATTTCTCGACTATCTCATTAATTCATCCTCCAATTCCCGTTATTCCCAATATTCTCAAATGCCAATAAATTATATCCCATTACCCTTAAATTCCCAATAATGTACTAATCCTCAAATTACCCCGAGACTCACCCCGAGCCCCGAAATTAACCCCGTTATAACCAAACCGATAACTTGCATTCAAAGATCGTCTCATGGTGAATGGCTCCAACAAATCCATATTATAATGTGGTCTTATTCATAATTCCCCAACATGCATGAAAATATACAAATATGCCCTCAACAGGCCAAATTACAAAAATGCCCTTATAATGAAAATTGGATCCATATGCATGCATTTATCATCATATAATAATATAACTCACATAATCATGCATATAATCATTTAATAACATAATAAATCAACTATGGTCATCCCTCCCTCCTAATCAAGGTCCTAAACCTCATTAGGAAATTTGGATCATTACAGTACACGCCCAGCCAATCTTTAGGAACCATTAAACATAGACCACTCTGATACAAAGTTGTAATGCCTTGGTTAACCAAGATTGTTACATTCTGTGTTTAAAATAGTGCTTAACTCTCTAAGCAAGTCATTTGAACTTAAATGTGTAATTAAAGACTAAGTCAAGATCAGGTATTAAAAGATTTGGTCAACAAAATGGTTATTTTTCATTAATATATTAAGTTTACACACGGGATCCCAAAATCAGTTTACAAACTTGTAAAATACCAATAGAATACAACTTTGTCATCCTAGGAAGCAAAACAGGATTTAACCCTAATTCCTCCCAAGATATCCCGACTGTGGAGATCGAGCAGGTTGCATATGTACACACCGCCCCTGAAGCTCTCCAACTCATGGATGGTCCAACTATCCCTTTCCCTTAACTGCACCATGTAGCACCCGTGAGCCAAGGTTCAGCTAGAAAACTTAAACCAGCATGCACAACTAGGTAGTATAAAATCAGTAAACATAAATTATCAGGTTCAATTAACAATAGGTTATAAGTAACCAACCAACAGTAATATTCAACTTAGTCAAATACATAAACCAAACTCATCAATCAATAGAAATGATTAAGTGTGAACCACACTTATGTTTATAGTATAATATCTAGGCCTGACGCCCATAGGCCGAGTCCCTTGGTCCCTTAGTTGACCCTGACACTCTTAGACCGGGCTGCGTTCTGCACGCTTGCTATCGGTCCTAGGCACCCTTAGGCCAGCCTGCAAACATATATAATCACAAATTCACAATGCGTAGCAAGTAATCAATGACAGCGTATACAAGCATGCCCATTCAGATCTTCTCAGCTACATATATGTTCATATTCATAATATATTCATTAACAGGGGTTTAAGCCCCATTCATAACTCAGGTGCAGTTTTCTTACCTCAAGTCATGAGTAGCTAGTGTATGGCAGCCCCGAGCACGATCCCTAACCCTAAGCCCTCGCTGTATAACCTAGTCACAATGCAATAATGGATAACCATTAAAATCCTAAACATATTAAAATCTTTGGAATAATATACTAGCCTCTGGGACCTCGAGTTCCACTAAACCGGGTAGTAGAATTCATTCTGAGCACTTAGATTTAAGTTCCCGGGCTAACAAGACTGTTTTGGCTAAGTCTGCCTATGCAGGCCGCAACCTGGCCTTGAGGGTCGCGACGTGCCTCCTAAGAGGCGCCAGCCCCAACCCCTATAGCCATGCGAGCCATGACATGCCCCTTAGGGTCGCAGGACGCCTATGAGACAAAAAGCCCCCAACCTCCTGGAGTCACGCGGGGCCCCGCAGCCATGAACAGGGTCGCGGCTGTTGACGGTGAGAACTCGTCAACCAAGTTAAGTTAGAAAAAAAAAAAGAAACGTAGAGATTATCAAAAGAAAAACTTTGAAGATCAAATTGGAAATTTAAAGAACACTTGCAGAAGAAAAATGATGAACTGAATTTGTATTTCCTATGGTGTAGTGCTATAGTGATTTTTTTAACCCCCTTCCATGTGGAAGTGGGGTTCATTTTATAGTAGGCTCTAATGACCCGTGATACAGTGTGGTCCAGGGGACCAGATGGTACAAGAGTACATTCTCAAGAGAGTGGTATCAGGTGTAATGGTGTTGGGAGAGTGGTGGTCGGCTCTGGTGCATGTCAGAGACGTGGAGGTGGTGCTGCCATTCCTCGTACTATCCCTAACTGCCTCTACTTGTCGGGTATAGAAGTCAGGTCTGTCCCTTGATCCTTACAGGCATGCATGTACCTATTTAGAGGTACCTTGTCCATATTTTTTGTCTCTTGTGGGCCACCTTGAACGACATATCTCGTTGGCCTTCTTGTAAGTGGTCCCAATTGGCTAACTGGAGAGAGTGCACATCGTTGGTGGCCCCAACCTCACCAAGTGACGTAGGCCCTTTTCAACGAGGTGGGTATAGCATGTTATAAGGCTAGTGAGATTTCGCGAGGACATGGGGAGGTCCTGGCACCGGGTGCACCCGCGAGGCGTAGGGTGTCATATACACCTTCAAAGCAACATGGCTATGAGGCACGAGGCTGTGGAAGCACCTACGCGAATTGGCCCCTAGGCGAGGCCCTTTGGGACGAGGCCATCATGCACGCAAGGCCCTTAGGCGAGACCCTTCGGGGCGAGGTCATCATGCATGCGAGGCCCTTTGGGGCGAGGACATCACGCATGCGAGGCCCTTGGGTGAGACCCTTTGGGGCGAGGCCATCACGCACGCGAGGCCCTTAGGCGAGGCCCTTTAGGGCGAGGCCATCATGCATGCAAGGCCCTTGGGCGAGACCCTTTGGGGCGAGGCCTGTTGGAAATGTGCCCTGAAAGCATATGTAGTAGACATTGTTTTTATGAAATAAATAAATAAATTGGATTTGTTATGCATATATTTTATGGACTATATTATTCTATGATAATATTATGTAAATATCAGGAAAATTCCTAAGTTCATATATGTGATCTCAAACACGTATTAGTACGGGAGGATTGGGTTTGAGATAAATGAACTTGAATAGTTCACATCAAAATAAAGTTATGGAATCTTTAGATTAATTACTGCAAGTACGGTCCACTAGTACTATGAATACATGTGATCTAGATCCGGATCACTAGTGTGGTAGGACACTTTAGTTGAGGTGCTTTATATATTAGAGAATATATAGAACTGGACCAGATATGTTTATTAATACTTAGTTAAATACTGTTTCAAAGTATTAATTAAATATATCAACTGATGATCATATACAAATAGATCTTAATCATGAAGTTACTATGAACTCCTATTTATATTATATGAGTTCTTTGATTCACTTGTTAGGGTCTGTCAGAATGATCAGGCTAGAAACTTTTGTTTTGGGAACTCATTAATATAGATGGCTGGGGACATAGTATACAGATATGGAATCTATACCTTCTCGCAAAAGATTGAATGATGGTTCTCTTAAGGGTTGACTTTTGGGACTGAAAGGTTATTGAGCTCAAATTCATAATTTAGTTATGAATTAACCTTCACTAGTAGAGTCAATGGTACTTAAGGAAACAAGAGATAATTGAAAGGGTAAAACGGTAATTTTATTCCTGATTAATTATGAACCATTATTAGAGGGTCAAGTTGTATGCAATGATTATATCAATGGACGCTTTATGGTTATAAAGTACTCAGTAAATGAAATGTCTATAATTACAAGAGTGCAGTCTCATATTTATAGTGGAATAATCATGAGATTAATAAATTAAGATTATTTAATTAAAGAGTTTAATTAATAATCTCAAATTTATTGGAGCTTGGAATTATAGGTACATAGGTTCCCATAGCGGCTCTATCAACACTGTTCAAGGAAAGAGTTGATATGAAGGGAAAATAGTTTAAAGACATATTTAAGAAGAAACTTGTTCTTCAAGCCAAATATGCAATTATATGATAATAGTGATTAATTAATTAATTACAAATTAGTTGTAGTTAATAAAATTAATTAATATTTAATTATTGTATAATTTTTGAAATTATATTAAATAATTAAATTAATTTTCGAAATTTAATTAAATAATTAATTAATTATAATTTTTGAAATTATAATAAATTAAATATTTATTTTCGAAAATTTGGATTTAATTAATTGGTAGAATTAATTAAATATCTTTATTTGAGTGGGAGACAATGATCTGATAAGTTCAAATTGGATTTGAATTTAAAAGATTAATATTTATTCAAATAATTAATTATATTTGATAATTAATTAAAAAGATAATTAATTTGAATTAGTTATCAGGTTGTTAGATCTTATCTGACAAAGTAATTTGAATAAATAATTAAATAAAATTTGAAAAAACCAATATCCCTAGAAATTAGGAAGCTACACGTTCACGCACAGTCCATGGACTGTGTGTGGCGTGTAGGGCCAGCATTTTTCAGGAATGGGATTTTCAATTTTATTTAATTAATTAATTAATTAATGGATAATTCAAAAATTGGTTTTTGGATTTTTCATTGATAGAATAATTAATTAATTAAAAAGTAAATTGTAAAATGGTTACAGATTTATTTTTTTAATTTTGAATATTTTCTGTTAAGTATGACTGATCAGAAAATTATTCAGATAAGAGAAGAGAATGTGAGACAACTCTGTACATTCGCTCTGTGAAAAATAGAACGATAGTTTTCTCTCCCTGAAAATAAAGAACCAATTCTCAGGCTTATTCTCTTGATCTCATGTGTTGAGTACATCAAGTAGAATCACAAATAAACTATCCTTCATTCTCTAAGTCACCCACACATTTCTTGAGGTGTAGAGAATGCTTTGGAAGATCTTGGTGTGAGTACGTGGGAGCGGCTTGGATAGGAAGATCGTTCTAAATACGAAAAGATAGCAAGGACACTTGATAGGCTTCAAGAGGTATGATTTCTATTATTATCTTGCTTATGATTAATGTATGTATATTAATGGATCCGCATATTTAAAGGTAGTTTAAATATGTTACAAAATTTTTTTGTTGTACACTGGGCCAACCACACCACCATTCTGCTGCATATTAGGAAACTCGTTCCTAACAATTGGTACCAGAGCGGTCATTAATCTCTGCATACATTAATTAGTGTGTGGGCATAATATGCATTCTTATGTTATTGTAATATATGTGAATGGATGGATGTATGTATGATGATAGTTTATTCTTAAGGGTCGTTAATTATATGGTGTTTTGGGTTTAGGAATTGTTCTTAAAATTCTAGATGAAAAATGTAAGCCATTTTGGGGCATAGGAATTTTTGTAATTTTAATTTTCTGTGTTAAAATTATTTGAAAAATTCTGTAAGGCCCGAGCCCCGGGTTCCGAGCCCCGAAGCCCAAGCCTCATCCAGCCGAACTGCTGCGTGGCCAGACCCTGCGTGCTGCCAGCCCAGGCGTCCCGCCCGCGCCCCTGCGCCCCTGTGTCTGCCGCACCCCAGCTCCTGATGCTGCTGCATCCTCAGCCGCATGTCCCATGCCAAGCCACCATATGCAGTCGCCCCTAGGGTTTCTAAACCCTAGGGCTTGCATCCAAAAATTGTCCATTTAAATTATGGGTTTAATTAAGTTAACCCATAATTAAAAATTGTTTTATTTTGAATTAATTGTATGAGACCAAATTCAAATCTGGGCCTAATAACTTATTGGGCATTAAACCCAAGTTAATTATTCTTAAAATTTGTTTAAGATAATTAAAAGTTATTTTAATTCAAAATTAAATGGATAAGTGGCTTAGTGGATCAAGACTACTTGTGTAGGCCCTAAGTAATAGATAAAGATCTATTTAGGTCTTATTTAGTTTCTTACATTTGTGTGTATATTTTTGCAAGTGTTGTAATTTTTCTAGAAATACCCAAGACACCCGGCCCACATTTATTTATTTATTTAGCTAGTATTTATTTATTTAAATGTTTGAATGTGATTAAATTGTTTAATACTTTATCATGCATTTTTTGACATGCCATACATATAACCCACACAGTATTTAAAATTGAGCATGCATCTCATATGAGTAGAAACATGCCTTTGGAGTGTCCTATGTGACTATATGCTGGTCCATATAATAATAAATCTAGTTTTTTAACTAGTTCAAGAGCGGAAATAGATTTTAAAAGTTGTTTAATTTCTAGTATTTAATAAAATTGTTTTATTAAATTATAAATGATATTCTTAGTAATTATAGCAAAATAAAATTGAACTAATTAGGGCATAGTTCTATAATTTTAATTTTGCTTAATTTGATTAGTAATTATTAGAATATCATTTGGTAAAAATAGATCACTTTATTTTTACAACCAATTAAAAAGCATAGGATGTTTTGAGAAAACACATGTTCTAAAATAGTGAGTGGGAGAGGGAGTTATGACAATAAGTCTCATGGTCTCCATTATTAGTTAGCACCGAGGTAACATGGAAAGGGCCTCGCGGCACCATTGCTTGTGTCCCCCTAAGGAAGGCTTCCGACTGTGTTATTCTCAAGGCAAACTTCTTTTTCAAGAATAGGATTTAATGATGTATTTCAAGTTTGTCTGACCCTAAGGCACACTCTTGAGTTAAGTCATTGATCTAAAATAATGGGTTACACTCACAAGGTACATTAGGCTTTCGAGCGGACTAGTGTATTCTTGACCAAACAAGCGGTTGTTTATAAGTCAAAAGAGAAATATTGATTTAAGTTTTAACTTATAAATTTGAGAGCTTGTCTCAAAATTAATTTGGAATTAGTCTGACCTACCCTAAGGCTGGTCCATTAATGTTCAAATTAATTAATCGTGGAATTAGTAATTAATTTTTATGTGTTTTTTGTTGCATTCATGCATCACGTTTACTATTCCGAAAATAACTGATATTTATTATATGCATAGATTCAGTTTGTTTATTTATTTATTTTCAGCAATTATGTCTAGCTCAAATCCTGTATCTTCTTTACTTAATGAAAAGTTGACTAGTGAAAACTACATGAAATGGAAATCAAACTTGAACATTGCATTAATATGTGAGAAGCCTAAAAAGTCATCCAAAAGCAAAGAGAACAAGAACACTAAAACCTCCAAAAGGAAGACCCCAAAAGGGACTTGCTTTCATTGTGGAGAAAATGGTCACTGGATGAGAAACTGTTCAAAATATCTCGCTGACCTCAAAGAGAAAAATACATGTAAATTTGATTTACTTGTGTTAGAAGCTTGTTTAGTGGAAGATAATTCCTCATCCTGGATAATAGATTCAGGAGCCACTAATCATGTCTGCTTTTCTCTTCCGATTCTTAGTTCAACGAGGAAGCTTGCTGATGGAGAGGTGACTATGAGGGTAGGCAGTGGTCAGATTGTCTCTGCAGCAGCAGTTGGAACAGCCCGTTTGGAATTTGATAATAATAAATTTCTTGTTTTAGAAAATGTTTATTATATTCCTAGATTTTCTAGAAACTTAATTTTTGTTTCTATGTTGCATGAACAAAATTTTAAAATATCTTTTAATAATAATTCAATTTTTATTTCAAGATATGGTTTCAAGATATGTTCTGCAAAATCTATCGATGGGCTTGATAAACTGCAAGCTAAAGAGAAATCTGTTAATAATTCAGAATTATTTAAAACAGCCAATCCTAGATTTATTAAACGACAAAAGACTGATTTCGATAGTGATACATAACTGTGGCACTTGAGATTGGGCCGTATTGGTCTAGACAGAATAAATAGGCTTGTAAAGGATGGTCCTTTAAGAGAACTATCTATTGGATCTCTCCTTGTTTGTGAATCCTGTCTAGAAGGCAAAATGACCGAGAGACCTTTCTCTGCCAAAGGTTCAAGAGCCACAGAACCACTTTAGCTAGTACGTACGGATGTTTGCGGTCCACTTAATGTACAAGCAAGAGGAGGTTATGAATACTTCGTCACTTTTATTGACGATTATTCAAGATATGGTTACCTATATTTAATGCAAAGAAAATCTGAAACTTTTGGAAAGTTTAAAGAATTTCAAGCAGAAGCTGAAAAGCAATTAGGTAAGTCACTAAAAGCTCTTCGATCTGATCGAGGAGGAGAGTACTTGGATTTTGAATTCAAGGACCATCTGTGTGAGCATGGCATTCAATCCCAACTCACTGCACCTGGAACGCCACAGCAAAATGGTGTTTCAGAAAGACGGAACAGAACGTTATTAGATATGGTTAGATCAATGATGAGTTTCTCATCATTACCACTGTCATACTGGGGCTATGCGATTCAATGTGCTCTATACATATTAAATGTTGTTCCATCTAAGTCTGTCCAAAAGACACCCATAGAATTATGGAATGGTTGTAAACCTAGTTTACACCATTTTCGAATTTGGGGGTGTCCTGCACACGTGCTTAAAGGAAAGACCGGGAAGTTGGAATCACGCTCTGAAGTGTGCATGTTTGTGGGTTATTCCAAAGAGACCAGAGGTGGAATTTTCTATAGTCCAAAAGAAAATAAAACATTTGTATCGACAAATGCAACTTTTCTTGAACATGACTACGTGAATAACCACAAACCTCGCAGTAAGGTTGTTCTAGAGGAGATGGTCTCAAATGATGTTACAAAGTCACCGGCAACAACCAATGAAAAACCGTAAGAGGAAACTGCTAGTTCTAGTCAGAATAGTAGTGAACCTCGTCGTAGTGGGAGGGTTAGCAAGAAACCCACACGCTATGAACACGAAGTTCAAATGCTTGTGTCTGACACAAACAAAGACGATCCATTGACATTTAGAGATGCGATGGATGATTCTGACAAAGACAAATGGCAAGATGCCATGAACCAAGAAATGGAATCGATGTATTCCAATTCTGTCTGGGTTCTTGAAGATCCACCTGAAAATATCAAACCCATTGGTTGCAAGTGGATATTCAAGAAGAAAAGAAGAGCGGATGGGAAAGTAGAGACTTTCAAAGCAAGGCTTGTAACCAAAGGTTACACACAGAAAGAAGGGGTTGACTATGAAGAAACTTTTTCTCCTGTAGCCATGCTAAAATCCATTTGTATACTCTTGTCCATAGCTGCGTGCATGGATTATGAGATTTGGCAAATGGATGTCAAAACAAGTTTTCTGAATGGCTACCTTGACGAAACCGTTTACATGTCTCAACTAGAAGGGTTCGAGTTAAAAGGTCAAGAGCAAAAAGTTTGCAAGCTTCTTAGATCCATTTATGGACTTAAACAAGCTTCTAGATCTTGGAATCTTAGATTTGATGACACAATTAAAACGTTTGGTTTTGAACAAAACGTTGACGAACCTTGTGTCTATAAACAAATCAAAGATGGTGTAGTAGTATTCCTCGTTCCTTATGTTGATGATATATTACTGATTGGAAATGACGTAACATCATTATCAAAAGTAAAGAAATGGTTAGCTGAACAATTTCAAATGAAATATTTGGGAGAAGCCAAGTATGTTCTGGGCATTAAGATTCTTAGAGATAGACATGACAAAATTTTGGCATTATCTCAAGCAACTTATATTGATAAGGTGCTAGAACGCTTTAATATGCAAAACTCCAAAAAGGGTGATATGCCAACCCGTTCTGGAGTATTCCTTTCCAAAGAGCAGTGTCCCAAAACACCTTAGGAACAGGAAGACATGAGACAATATCCCTATGCCTCAGCAGTAGGCAGTCTAATGTACGCCATGTTGTGTACAAGACCTGACATTTGTTATGCAGTAGGGATAGTCAGCCGTTATCAATCCAATCCTGGATTGAGTCATTGGACTGCAGTAAAGAATATTCTCAAGTATCTTAGAAATACTAGAGATTATATGCTTGTATATTCAGGTAGAGACCTGAACCCCACTGGTTACACTGATTCTGATTTTCAATCAGACTGAGATAGTCGGAAATCAACTTCTGGATCAGTGTTTACTCTTGGAGGAGGAGCGGTAGTCTGGCGAAGTATTAAACAAACCAGCATTGCAAACTCCACCATGGAAGCCGAGTATATAGCAGCTTGTGAAGCAGCTAAGGAGGCTATGTGGCTCAAAAAGTTCTATTCCGATCTGGAAGTTGTACCAGATGTGGATAAGCCACTAGTCCTATACTGTGACAACAGTGAGGCAGTAGCTAACTCAAAGGAACCACGGAGTCACAAGAGGGGAAAGCACATCGAGAGGAAGTATCACTAGCTAAGAGAAATAGTTCATCGAGGAGATGTTGCAGTTATGAAGATAGCTTCAGAGCATAATCTTGCAGATTCTTTCACAAAGACTTTATCTATAAAATCTTTTAAGGAGCATGTAAGAAACATGGGAATGAGAGAGATGCATCATTTGCTTTAGGGCAAGTGGGAGATTGTTGGAAATGTGCCCTGAAAGCATATGTAGTAGACATTGTTTTTATGAAATAAATAAATTGAATTTGTTATGCATATATTTTATGGACTATATTATTCTATGATAATATTATGTAAATATCAGGAAAATTCCTAAGTTAATATTATGTGATCTCAAACACGTATTAGTACGGGAGGATTGTGTTTGAGATAAATGAACTTGAATAGTTCGCAGTAAAATAAAGTTATGGAATCTTTAGATTAATTACTGCAAGTACGGTCCACTAGTATTATGAATACATGTGATCTAGATCCGGATCACTAGTGTGGTAGGACACTTTAGTGGAGGTGCTTTATATATTAGAGAATATATAGAACTGGACCAGATATGTTTATTAATACTTAGTTAAATACTGTTTCGAAGTATTAATTAAATATATCAACTGATGATCATATACAAATAGATCTTAATCCTGAAGTTACTCTAAACTCCTGTTTATATTATATGAGTTCTTTGATTCACTTGTTAGGGTCTGTCGGAATGATCAGGCTAGAAACTTTTGTTTTGGGAACTCATTAATATAGATGGCTGGGGACATAGTATACAGATATGGAATCTATACTATCTCGCAAGAGATTGAATGATGGTTCTCTTAAGAGTTGACTTTTGGGACTGAAAGGTTATTGAGCTCAAATTCATAATTTAGTTATGAATTAACCTTCACTAGTAGAGTCAATGGTACTTAAGGAAACAAGAGATAATTAAAAGGGTAAAACAGTAATTTTATTCCCGATTAATTATGAACCATTATTAGAGGGTCAAGTTGTATGCAATGATTATATCAATGGACGCTTTATGGTTATAAAGTACTCAGTAAATGAAATGTCTATAATTACAAGAGTGCAGTCTCATATTTATAGTGGAATAATCATGAGATTAATAAATTAAGATTATTTAATTAAAGAGTTTAATTAATAATCTCAAATTTATTGGAGCTTGGAATTATAGGTACATAGGTCCCCATAGCGGCTCTATCAACACTGTTCAAGGTAAGAGTTGATATGAAGGGAAAATAGTTTAAAGACATATTTAAGAAGAAACTTATTCTTCAAGCCAAATATGCAATTATATGATAATAGTGATTAATTAATTAATTACAAATTAGTTGTAGTTAATAAAATTAATTAATATTTAATTATTGTATAAGTTTTGAAATTATATTAAATTAATTTTCCAAATTTAATTAAATAATTAATTAATTATAATTTTTGAAATTATAATAAATTAAATATTTATTTTCGAAAATTTGGATTTAATTAATTGGTAGAATTAACTAAATATCTTTATTTGAGTGGGAGATAATGATCTGATAAGTTCAAATTGGATTTGAATTTAAAAGATTAATATTTATTCAAATAATTAATTATATTTGATAATTAATTAAAAAGATAATTAATTTTTATTAGTTATCTGACAAAATAATTTGAAGAAATAATTAAATAAAATTTGAAAAAACCAATATCCCTAGAAATTAGGAAGCTACACGTTCACACACAGTCCATGGACTGTGTGTGGCGTGTAGGGCTAGCATTTTTCAGGGATGGGATTTTCAATTATATTTATTTAATTAATTAATTAATTGATAATTTAAAAATTGGTTTTTGGATTTTTTCATTAATAGAATAATTAATTAATTAAAAAGTAAATTGTAAAATGGTTACAGATTTATTTTTTTTAATTTTGAATATTTTCTGTTAAGTATGACTGATCATAAAATTATTCAGATAAGAGAAGAGAATGTGAGACAACTTTGTACATTCGCTCTGTGAAAAATAGAACGATAGTTTTCTCTCCCTGAAAATAAAGAACCAATTCTCAGGCCTATCCTCTTGATCTCATGTGTTGAGTACATCAAGTAGAATCACAAATAAACTATCCTTCATTCTCTAAGTGCCCACACATTTCTTGAGGTGTAGAGAACGCTTTGGAAGATCTTGGTGTGAGTACGTGGGAGCGGCTTGGATAGGAAGATCATTCTAAATACGAAAAGATAGCAAGGACACTTGATAGACTTCAAGAGGTATGATTTCTATTATTATCTTGCTTATGATTAATGTATGTATATTAATGGATCCGCATATTTAAAGGTAGTTTAAATATGTTACAAATTTTTTTTGTTGTACACTGGGCCAACCACACCACCATTCCGCTGCGTATTAGGAAACTCGTTCCTAACAATTGGTACCAGAGCGGTCATTAATCTCTGCATACATTAATTAGTGTGTGGGCATAATATGCATTCTTATGTTATTGTAATATATGTGAATGGATGGATGTATGTATGATGATAGTTTATTCTTAAGGGTCGTTAATTATATGGTGCTTAGGGTTTAGGAATTGTTCTTAAAATTCTAGATGAAAAATGTAAGCCATTTTGGGGCATAGGAATTTTTGTAATTTTAATTTTCTGTGTTAAAATTATTTGAAAAATTCTGTAAGGCCCAAGCCCCGGGTTCCGAGCCCCGAAGCCCAAGCCTCACCCAGCCGGACTGCTGCGTGCCTAGCCCCTGCGTGCTGCCAACCCAGGCGTCCTGCCCGCGCCCCTGAGTGTGCCGCACCCCAGCTCCTGATGCTGCTACATCCTTAGCCGCATGTCCCATGCCGAGCCACCATATGCAGCCGCCCCTAGGGTTTCTAAACCCTAGGGCTTGCATCCAAAAATTGTCCATTTAAATTATGGGTTTAATTAAGTTAACCCATAATTAAAAAAAAATTTATTTTGAATTAATTGTATGAGTCTAAATTCAAATCTGGGCCTAATAACTTATCGGGCATTAAACCCAAGTTAATTATTCTTAAAATTTGTTTAAGATAATTAAAAGTTATTTTAATTCAACATTAAATGGATAAGTGGCTTAGTGGATCAAGACTACTTGTGAAGGCCCTAAGTAATAGATAGAGATCTATTTAGGTCTTATTTAGTTTCTTACATTTGTGTGTATATTTTTGTAAGTGTTGTAATTTTTCTAGAAATACCCAAGACACCCGTCCCACATTTATTTATTTATTTAGCTAGTATTTATTTATTTAAATGTTTGAATGTGATTAAATTGTTTAATACTTTATCATACATTTTTTGACATGCCATACATATAACCCACACAGTATTTAAAATTGAGCATGCATCTCATATGAGTAGAAACATGCCTTAGGATTGTCCTATGTGATTATATGCTGGTCCATATAGTAATAAATCTAGTTTTTTAACTAGTTCAAGAGCGGAAATAGATTTTTTAACTGTTGACGGTGAGAACTCGTCAACCCAGTTAAGTTAGAAAAATTGAAATGTAGAGATTATCAAAAGAAAACTTTGAAGATCAAATTGGGAACTTAAAGAACACTTGCAGAAGAAAAATGATGAACTGAATTTGTATTTCTTATGGTGTAGTGCTACAATGATTTTTCCAACCCCCTTCCATGTGGAAGTGGGGTTCATTTTATAGTAGGCTCTAATGACCCGTTATACAGTGGGGTCCAGGGGACCAGATGGTACACGAGTACATTCTCAAGAGAGTGGTATTAGGTGTAGTGGTGTTGGGAGAGTGGTGGTCGGCTCTGGTGCATGTCAGAGACGTGGAGGTGGTGCTGCCATTCCTCATACTATCCCTAACCGCAACTACTTGTCGGGTACAGATGTCAGGTTTGTCCCTTGATCCTTGCAAGCATGCATGCACCTATTTAGAGGTACCTTGTCCATATTTTTTGTCTCTTGTGGGCCACCTTGAATGACATATCTCGTTGGCCTTCTTGTAAGTGGTCCCAATTGGCTAACTGGAGAGAGTGCACTTCGTTGGTGGCCCCAACCTCACCGAGTGACGTAGGGTCTTTTCAACGAGGTGGGTATAGCATGTTATAAGGCTAGTGAGGTTTTGCGAGGACGTGGGGAGGTCCTGACACCGTGTGCACCCGCGAGGCGTAGGGTGTCATATACACCTTCGAAGCAACATGGCTGCGAGGCACGAGGCTGTGGAAGCACCTACGCGCATTGGCCCCTGGGCGAGGCCCTTGGGCGAGACCCTTTGGGGCGAGGCCATCACGCACGCGAGGCCCTTGGGCGAGGCCCTTTGGGGCGAGGCCATCACGCATGCCAGGCCCTTGGGCGAGACCCTATGGGGCGAGGCCATCACTCACGCGAGGCCCTTAGGCGTGGGCGAGACCCTTTGGGGCGAGGCCGTCACGCACTCGAGGCCCTTGGGCGAGACCCTTTGGGGGGAGGCCATCATGCACGCGAGGCCATCATGCATGCGAGGCCATCATGCATGCGAGGCCCTTTGGAGCGAGGCCACGCGCACGCGGATCCCAGGTGGCGTCGCGAGGCCAACGCGTGCATATCCCAGGCAGCTTCGCGAGGCCAGTGCGTGCATATCCCAGGCAGCGTCGCGAGGCCAGCACGCGCATATCCCAGGCAGCGTCGCGAGGCCAGCACGCGCAAATCCCAAGTGACGCGTGAGGGGCTCTTTGCGAGGCGAGGCCAGCGCGCGCAAATCCCAAGTGACGCGTGAGGGGCTCTTTGCGAGGCGAGGCCTCGCTGGGTGCATGGGTGCTCAACACGCTGAGAAGTTCCGTCGAGGTGCACGGGTGCTGGGCATGCCAAGAATAGCCTCATGTGCCTCCTTGCGAGAATATGATGTCCCATGGGTTTCGTGGCAGAAGTAGGTGTCTAGGCATTTGGGGGACCTTGGCGTGTGCTTTGGACCTTTTACAAGCATGGAGTTCTGAGCATCTACAGCAGCGCACCCCTGCGAACTCAGAAAACCCAACTTCTTTCTTCATTTTCTCTGAGCTAAACCCTCCAAAATTCATCCTAGACCTAACAAAAAAACATGAATTACACCTCTCAATACATTCCCAAAATACCATAAACAACATAACCACACAACCTAGGCATTATAATCACCCAAAAACCAACCACAAATCTCACCTCAATTCAGCAATTAAAGCTAACATTAAAACCTAGCCAACAATCCAAACTTATCATAGAATTTACAATAAAAACCAAGTTGTGGAACTTACCTCAGATGTGATTTGATCCTTGAGCTAATCATTTGCTTGCTCCCAGCTTTATTTTCCAAATCCCCAGCTCAATTCCAAGCTTTTCCTCAAGGATTTCCCTAAGCTTCCAAGCTCTCCAAAGGGAGAAAGAGGGAACATGTAGGAGAGAGAGAGAGAGTGTGCCTGATGCTTCTAGCTAACCTCTGAAGCCTTTCCTATCTATATCCTCCAACATAAAGACCAAAATGCGCTTAGTTAAAGACTCAACCTTTATTGCCCATAAGGGGAAAACGATCATTTGCCCCATTTCTCACTAATTCATTGGGTTGTCTTATAAATTTCCAATTAATCCTGACATATCCAACTAATTACCAAATAATTTCCTGTTACTCAATAAATCCCCAAATATTCACTAAATTCCCAGAATTCCCCTAGGCTCACCCCGAGTTGGGTATTAAACCCCGCTGTGACTATTCCGCAAATCTGCTCACTAGGATTTCCTCGAGCCAAATACTACTAATATATTCACATAATAATGTTGTCTCAATCATTTACACACATATAACCACATTTATGCCCGCAACTGCCCAATATTACAAATATGCCCTTATTATTAAGAATGGACCCACATGCATATTTAATACACATAAACATGCATTCAAATTCATATTATCATATAAATCATGTATGCCACGTTGTCACACATTTATTCAATTAATTCAACATGTATGTCCCATTATGCTCTCCAGGCACTGTAATGAAGGCACTTAGCCTTAATAGTAAATTTGTGTCGTCACAAACATGAATATACTAGTGTGTGCTTGTAGTAGTAGATTACACTAGTTTTGTTTGGTTCATTAAAATCAGGGTATGCTTAATGCCTACTCGTGCAATGCTTTGGCATTCTATGGCTAAATGCTAAGTAAGTTTGGGTTGGAGCCAGAACCCTAATGTAAAATAGTCTGGGTTGGAGCCTGGACGTGGTAAGTATATAGTCCGAGTTGGAGCCAGAACATGGTAAGTATATAGTCCGGGTTGAAGCCAGGACAATGGTAATACAGTCCGGGTTGGAGCTAGGGCAATGGTAATGTAACGCCCTACTTCCTTAGAGCCGTTACTAAGTGAGTTTTTAAGAAAAAAAACAGTGTGCAATGAACTTGCTAACCGAGGTTTTGAAGCAAAAGTGTGACTAATTAAAAGTTAAGGCTGTAATCGTTGAAAATGCGTCGTTTCATTAAAACTTCTATCATTTAACATTTGGGATCCCAAAAATAAGGTTTGAAAACTAATTACATCTTGAAATAAGGTTACGGTTAAGAAATCATAAAATCATAGATCATTACAGCCATTTTCAAATAAACCCCCAACCAAAGCAGTCGGGCAGGCCAAACATGTACACGTCGCTTCACGCTCTCCGTACTCATGGTTGGTTGACTCAGTCTTTGCCCTACCTGCAACACGGAGCACCCGTGAGCCGAAGCCCAGCAAGAAAACTCATGCAGCACATAACATATGCAAATATATATGGTTAATCATATCAGATAATTCACAAATAAACAAGTCAACCATTAGACTAAGCAAACACGGCCATGCCGCCCTAGAGCCTTACCGAAGCCTGGGGTATCGGTTTTCACCGCGAGGATAACTCATGTATCCCTTGGGTCCCACCCTGAATATAAGCATCCCATGTGCTGTGTGTTACTTTCGGCCCACGGCCGCCCCGGCTTACGCCGCACTCGGCCCCTGGCCGCTCATTTCATCATAATCACGCATATAGTACATTCGAAATAATCATTCACACACATCATGATTCATTTAAGGTTAAACATTTGCACACAACACAATTTGGGGCCATGCCCTGCAATCACACTATGGGCCCACGCCCTATCCTACGGGTGTTATAGTTTTCTTACCTGTATCCCGAGCTTTCCGATGAACCACGGCCACGAGCACGGTCCCTTAGCACGAGCCTCCCCGAAATCCTAGTCACAACACACATAAGACACATTTAACAACCTTAAATGAGCCTCCAGGCCAAGTTCTAGTACTCGGAACGTTGAACTTCACCAAACATGGTAAAAGACTCAACCTCGAGCACCCTAGGTTAAATTCCCAAGCCTAAATTCTCAAAATCCCAAAATCCCTTAAGCGCCGCGGCATGGCCCCCAAACAGAGCCACAAAATACCCAGAAACAGGTAAGGGCCGCGGCCCTACAAGGACCATGCCGCGGCCCGCCCTCCATCCTCAGCACAACTTAGCCTTCAAGGGCCGCGGCCCTTCAAGAACCATGCCGCGGCCCGACCCTTCGAACCCAGAAAAACCCACCATTTTAATCTCTAAACCTCACCTTAAACCATCCCAAACACATATCTCAATCTCAAAACATCATAACCCAACTCAATAACACAATCATACTCAAAACCACCCATTTAATCTCAACTTAAGACATCTAAACCCATAAACCAAAAACATAAACCAAAGCTTGAAAAAGCTTAAACCATGCTTCAAATTTCACAAATCAAAACATAAATCAAACTTAATTACGCATAAATTCCTTACCTTAAGTAGAGAATCCATCTCTAAGCTTCCTTCATCCTCTAAGTCTCCAATTTCAGCTCCTCCACTCATCTTCTTCTTCTTCATGCCCTAACTTTCCTTCTCCTTTTTCTTCTCTTCTAATTTTATCAAAGCCTCAAATGACCAAGCCCCAAACCGTGTACCCCTTAATACCCAGCTGCCATATATCAAATTCCCAGCCAAATGACCATTTTACCCCTCCAAATACTCCTTTCCCAACTAAGTCCTCAAGGGCACTCTAGTCTTTCCACTTATATTTCAATTCTACCATTTTCTAACTAAACTTGTTACTCACAGCAGTAACTAATGGTTACCCAGGTTACTCAATCACCAATAACCATTACCCGCTAAATCTCAATTTAACCTTAACAATTCCCAAAGTACCCCTAGGCTCCTTCCGAGCCGGATATAAAATCCCGTTGTGACTTTTGGGTAAACTAGCTCTCTAGGACCGTCTCGGCACATGCATCACAGCAATAACACCACACTCACGTGGTACAAATCACAGAATACAATTATCACATATGTGCCCTCAGCGGGCTAAAATTACCAATTTACCCCTATCGTGCAAACGGGGTCCACATGCATAATTATTTCACCTAACATGCATACTAACCACGTAGTCATGCACCTCAATGTTCAATTAGTCATATAACATGCTTTAAATCATAACCATGCATTAAACTCATAACATCACACATAAATTCCATTATGCCCTCCTGGCACGCTAATCAAGGCCCTTAAGCCTTATTAGCGAAATTGGGTCGTTACAGGTAATATGGTCCGGGTTGGAGCCAAGACATGGTAAAAATATAGTCCGCGTTGGAGCCAGGACAATGGTGATATAGTTCGGTTTGGAGCCAAGACATAAATGCTGGAACCGGGTTTAGGCTCAGATCCCTTGATGTTGATTAATTAATTAGTTATGATATGTGTTATATATCTCGAATGTTCTTGGATTTTTTTTAGTGCAGGTTATCATGATATGTGTAACGTTGTTTGCTAGGTACAATCAAAATATTTTATTCTGATTTGGCTATTGTTTGAGAATTGTATGATAAGGCTGGGATTTATCCAATACCCTAATGATCGGTAGTGATAACTACCTTAGGGCAACCCGTTACTGGGTTTAGTATATTTGTGTGCAATGCTATTCTTACTAAGCGTTTTCACTTACCTAGTTGTTTCATGTTGTAGGTAAGTGCAAAAGCAAAGTGAAGTAGTGAGCACCGGGGTCTGCTTGTGGATATGTACATGTTGCCCGACCTGGGGAGATTTTGAAAAGAAACCCATTTTGAAAAGAAACGCTTGTAACTTGTTATTTCTTTTTATGACATTTGTTTTGTTATAACTCCTTGAAATAATAGTTGTATTTCTGTTTACTAAACAAAAAGTGTGCACACACGATCTTTTTAAAAAAAAAATTTATATGGATTTTCGGTACAATGAGTTAAAAGTAAAAAGTTTTGAATTTCCGCATAATTTGGTCTTGTATGTTTTAAGGGTCATTACACACCTCGCCATTGGTGAAGGCATCTCACTAATTGAATGGATCTCGCCAATGAGACCTGGTCGCTAGTTGGAAGTCACCACTCACAACCCCATCTTGCCGATGGGGAAACACTTGGAAATTTTGAGGCTCTTCAATCACTAATTGGTTGTTGCCAATTGCCAATGGGATCTCACTAGCCACCAAAAACCATGGTCCTCACCAATGAAACAACACTTGGGAACAAACAAAGTCTATAGGTGGCCAGCTACACGCCCATCTCGCCATTGGCGAGTGCACATCTCCAATGGGATGGTGCTCACCTATGTGGGTAAATTCACCTTTCCCTGCTCGCCAATGGGACCCCACAACTTAAGCTTGGGCATCACCACTCGAGGGAAGACTTGCCAGCCTCAGAAGAGCTCGCTAGCTTCCAAAGAGCTCACCAGCCTCCAGGGAGCTCGCTCTATCCGTCTTACCAAACAGAGTGTTAGGAACATAGATGGAGACGATAAACTAGATTTGATTTGTTATTTCGAGATTTAGTTGTGAATCATTTTTATAATTGAAGTAGATATTTTGTGATTGCCAATATGCATTATTTAATATTTTAATATGCTTATTATTTATGATTTTAGAGTTTCAATATTAAAATTGTTTAACTAACAATGGAAAAATCAAAATGAAAAATTTGTGAGTTTTAAGTTGAAAAACATGTAATAGATCTGGGTTTTAAGTTAAAGAAAACGACACACTCATATTTTTTTTCTTTTTATTATAGGTTTAGAATTTATAATTTTTTTTCTTTTCTATTTTTTAAGGCTTTTTATCAAGTAACATGATAAACGCATATTTGCGTTGAAAAGGATAAAACATAGATTTGCCGCTTATTTTTGGATGTTTAAATTAATGTTAATTTTGTGTTTGTATTTGTTGTTAAAATTTAAATTTTATTAAAACTCAAATATTATAGTTATTTTTAATTGTTGGGTTTAAATATTTTTAAAGGTTTAACTTAATTCACATATATATATTTTTTGTAATTTGTATATAATAAATAAAATTAATCCGCAAACATGGCTTTGTGTTAACCAAACATGCTTTCAGGCTAGAAGAAGAAAGTTTCTGAATGGAAGATCTTCCTTCTCCTATTCAATATGTTGTTGTGTTGGATTTAGCTCATCAATGATAGATTGTCGTTATTCTATAAAACAAAATTAATAATAATTTTTGAGCCAATCATAAACCGTCACATAGGTACATAGTCCAAGATAGCAACGACTACAATGAATTGATAACCACAAAAAAAAAAAAAAAGTATTAAATTCGCCTTTAATTCTCCTAATTTGCGTAGATTTTGCTTTATGTTATTTATCACTTCCTTCTCATATCTGACAAGTGACAAAATCATCCTAGAAATATTAATTTTATAAAAGAAAAAAAAAATAAAAGATTAAGTTGACCAATCACATTCTAATACATCGATCCGCCAAGCTTTGTCTGTGCCCATGCTAGCATTGACCGAGTCTCATATTTTGCGGGTCAGAGACAATAATTAAAAGCTCAGTGCTCTTAATATAATTATAATAAATTAATCACCATCAGATTCGACATAAATATATATGGTAAGTTCTCGGCTGCACCCTCTAAAAGATATATCCGTGCATTTCTTGGTTTTTTGGATCGAGAAATATTGTCCACAAATTTTTTTTAATACCTCTCTGTATTGTAATTATTGAAAGTATTATATAAATTTTTAAAAAATTTCAAATAATTTATAATGACGAAAATAAAATTTAAACATATTATATTTTATTAGCATAAAAAAAATTTATCACATGTATAGCAACTTATTTTTAATATAATTTTCGGTGTTATAAATTATTAATTTTTTAAAATTTATAAAATATTTTAAATAATAATAATATAAACCGTCATAATAAAAATTCACCAAAATTACTTTTCAAACAAAAAATACTAAAAAAGTATACCAAGGGCCCCTTTTTAGGTAGGGCACCGGAGAATCCCCAATATCATTGTGATATGTGTCAATTGACAACCCCCACCCCTCTCTTGTTTTTACTAATCTAGAAATAGAAATAGTACAAAAATACTATGTTCTTGGAAAACACAAAAGTATACTTCTGTTTAAAAACACTTGATAAAAGTACCTTTTTTTTATTTGATTCAGTAAGTCTAATTTTAGAAAAGAATTGCCTGAAATATATTTCAGTTTATTTTTGCCAATCATCAATGTCGATCCCTTTTATTATTTATTAGTTATAGTATAAAATACAAAACTAATTTGTTAAAAATGCTAAACATTAAATTGATGGTATTATTTTTGTAATTTCCTTTCTTAGAAACATCTTCGTAGTATTAAAAACAAATTATTTTGATAGTTGGAGAAAAACATATTGATCATTAATATCTCTCGTTTATACTTAGGGTATTTTACTAATCTTTACTCGGGATGAATTTCATATTTTAGATCAAATCTAATTTGAAATAGATTCTCAATCCAACCAATTAAAATATATATATATATATACATACATATTAGGTAGCTTACTTTAGATTTTTTTTTTCTAGTTATTATTTTATCACTGAATATTAAGAGTTTAGCTTTTGTAAAATAAAATAAACATTTAATAAATAATTATACTATAAATTAGTTAAAATTTATATATTAGTATTCAAATAATAAAATAAACTGAAATAAAATAAAGCTAGAAAAACTACTATTTTGGCCCCCTCAATTTAAGCTAATTAGCAAGTTTAACTCTAGATTTCCAAAAAAAAAAAACTAAAAAATAGTCATTTGCTTTTTTAAAGTTAAAAATGGTCTGCTTTACGCAATTTTGGTAAAAAAATTTTAATAAAGACAAAATTCTCTTACTTAAAGTTCATTAGTATATATATTTTCCATACAAATAATTTATAAAATTGGTTAAACTTAAAATTAAAAATTAAAAAAAATTGAAACTGTACATTTTTTTTTTAGTTTATGGATTTTATTTATTTATCTTCGGGTTTTATTCGTTAAATTATCCATTTCTTTTAACAAATTATGATAAATATATTATCGAATAAAAGATGTCAAATATAGTTTTTATTTGTTTTTTTTTTTATTTAAAAAAATTATAAATTATGAATCATATATATACATTATATTTATAAAAAAGAGTTCATACAATTTTGACCTTTTAGTTTTGCCCAAATATCCATTTGAATTCTGTATTTAAAAAAAAAAAACAAATTGACTCCTATGTTTTGTATAAAAGTTTAAAATAGACTTTGAACTCAATTTTAGTCAAAATATTTTTCAATATGATTAAAATGTCCATAATTTTATCAATAAAATAATATAAAGTAGATTATAAAATATAAAATATAATAAATTAACTTAATTTTAATATAAAAAATATTTAAAAAATAACAAAACCTTAACATAAATATTTAAATAAATTAAAAACTAATCTACCTTCAAAAAATATATATAAAACCTAATTGATTATATTTTCAACCTCCATCTTCTTCTTCTTCATTCTTCCTCCACAATCATCATCATCATCATCTTCTTCTTCTTCTTCTTCTTGTTTTAGAGCACCATGACACAGATCTGGTGAGTGTAAGACGTCGTGTGACAAGAGGGTCTGGCTAGCCACAACTTCAGGGTTGACGGGCGGAGTACAGATCGAGACAAAGGGCCCCCAAAACAGATCCTAGGAATCTCATTCCTTTTTCCCAAAGTTCTAAAAACCCATGTTTTGGGCCACCTGGCGCGGTCGTGCCCACAAAAATATTTGGGTTTCTGGGGCACTAGTGTGGTCGCGCCTGACCCTAGCGCGGTCGCGCCTGGTGGTCTAGAAAACCCAAAATTGAACTCAAAATCCTTTGGTTTCTAGGACACTAGCGCAGTCGCGCTAGGTCGCCAGAATCCCAAAATGAACCCAAAATTCAAGTGTTCTTCCCCAAATCGCAAACCACAATTTTCCCCTGCATCTCAGACCCAAAACTCGACTAAACCCTCACTCCAACTAGATTTTTGATCCAAACCAACATCAAATAACTTAGATACACCACAAACATCAATAAGATACCATAAAAACACACCAAAACACATCAAATAATAAAATTGAACCTTTGAGTCTTAAACTCAAACTTTTTGCTCCCAATTCTGAAAATCCCAACTAAAATTCATGAAACTACCAATAATCAAACTTCCAAACAGATTATAAACAATTCCCAATCCTCAAAACATCTAACTAAACATTCCAAAAATACCCAAACTCGAAATTCAAAACCAAAAATCTCTAAAACTCAAGAACACATAAAGATCATGAAAATTTAGGAAGACAAAGGATTTATTCACTGAAATTCTGAATTTTAGTTGATTGTTGGGAAACTTGGCACCTGTGAATCCCTTTGAGTCCTCTAATTCTCCAAGGAAATTTCCACTCTAAGAGCTTGGACGAAATTGATGATGGTGCCTTTGATAAACTTGAAGAGAAATCAGTTGAAGGAGACATAGAGAGAAGTAAAAAATGTGTAAGGTGGCTGTTGTCCAAACATAGCCCAAATTTGCCCAGTAATTGGTCAAATGACCATTTTGCCCTTCTGCCTTTACCTAACTCAAGGCTAACCTCAAGGGAAATTTCATCTTTCGATAAAAACATAATTACACCACTAATATCCAAATCAATCCATCAAACCTATTTATTCTACCACTTAATTCCACTTTACTAATTATCTTAAATTGTAGAAATTTCCAAAATACCCCTAGGCTCGACCCGAGCCGGGTATTTATCCCTGTTGTGAGCCTTCCACTAAAATCACCCCAAAAGACTCACTCATGCCGGATATCACAAATATCCACATAATAATGTGGTCCTAAGCAAATAACACATTAAAATTACGAATATAACCTCAATGGGTCAAAATTTATTTTTAACCAAAGTGGGTCTTTAAACACATTTAATACACTTAATCATGCATACTCAATCATATGATCATATAATTCACATAGATCAGTTAATCAAAGCACTTAATTCTACTAGAAGTTTTGGAACGCTACAAATATCCATTCCTAATAGAAATTTCGTCCTCCAAATTTACCTAAACAGCTTGGGATACTGATCCCACATATCTGAATCCAACTCCCAAGTCGCTTCTTCCACCTTACTTTTCTTCCATAATACTTTGACTAAAGAAATAGTCTTGTTCCAAAAGACCTTGTCATTTCTATCTAAAATCTGAACCGGTTTCTCCTCATAAGAAAAATCTGCTTGTAATTCTGAATTCTCACAACTCAACACATGTGTCGTATCTGATACATATTTCTGAAGCATCGACACATGAAACACATTATGAACTCCCGACAGAGCCGGGGCAGAGCCAATCTATAAGCTACATGCCCGATCCTTTCTAGGATCTCAAAAGGTTCCATGAAACTAGGGCTCAACTTGCCATTCTTCCCAAATCGTTTCACTCTTTTCAATGGTGAAACTAGGAGGAAAACGTAGTCCCTGACTTAGAACTCCACATTCCTATGCTTAGGATCAGCATAACTTTTCAGTCTATTTTGTGAGGGGACCATTCAAGCTCTAATCTTCTCAATGGCCTCAATGGTCATCTGGACCGCTTCAGGACCCAGATACTTCCTCTCACCCATTTCATCCCAATGAATGGGTGATCTACACTTCCTACCATACACCATCTCATATAGAGCTACCCGGATCGTTGAATAATAACTGCTGTTGTTGGAAAACTCAATCAAGGGAAGATACTTACTCCAGGACCCCTCAACATCCAATACACATGCCCGAAGCATGTCTTCCAATACCTGAATCATCCTCTCACAATGTCCATCTGTCTGAGGATATTAAGCGATGCTGAACTTCAACTGCGTACCCATAGCCTTCTGAAGGCCTCACATAAACTTGGAAGTAAAAGTGGGATCCCAATATGATACTATAGAGTTCGAAACCCCATGGAGATGTACAATCTCCCTCACATACAACTCAACATACTGGTCCACGGCAAAATTCATTCTCATAGGTAAGAAGTGGGTTGACTTGGTGTATCGATCAATGATAACCCATACTAAATCATGCTGACCCACTGTCCTAGGCAACCCAAATACAAAATTCATGGTGATGTCTACCCATTTCCATTCAGGGATAATCAAAGGTTGTAGTAACCCCGCTAGCCTCTAATGTTTCACCTTTACCTGCTGACAAGTTAGGCACTTAGCCACATATTTAACCACATCATTCTTCATCCCCGTCCACTAATATAAGGATTTAAGATCCGGATACATCTTCATGGTGCCTGGATGTGGCGAGTATGGAGTGGTATGAGACTCGTTCATAATCTCTCACCTGATATCAATATCCATCGTGAGACAGATCCGGTCCTTGTACCTCAGTATACCCATCTCAACGATAATAAAGTCCTTAGCCACTCTAGCTAGGACATCCTCCCGATGCTTCACTAATTGAGAATCATTTTCCCGAGCCTCTTTTATCCTCTCAAGAAGTGTACACTACAAAGTAATGTTGGCCAACTGGTCAACCACAAGCTCTATCCCCGCTCTGATCATGTCTTCTGCTAACTTCGCTGATATCTACTTTAAACCAAACACTTGTTCTGGACCTCTCCGACTCAAATCATCTGCCCCACGTTGGCTTTTTTTGGACGGTACATAATTTCACAATCATAGTCCTTTACCGGTTCTAACCAACATCTCGGTCTCATGTTCAGATCTTTCTGCGTAAAAAAAGTACCTCAAACTTTTATGATCAATATATATTTTTCACTTCTCCCATATAGATATTGTCACCACATGTTCATTGTGAATACCACTGCCGCCAACTCTAGGTTATGAGTAGGATATTACTGCTCATATCCCTGAAACTTTCTAGAGGCATAGGCAATTACCTTACCAGCCTGCATCAATATACAAGCTAACCCTTGTTTCGACGTATCACAATAAACCACAAAATCCTATTGACCTGAAGGAAGACTAAGTACTGGAGCAGTAATCAACCACCTCTTCAACTCTTGGAAGATGTTCTAACGCCTGTTAGACCAAACAAACTTCAAGTTCTTGCGTGTTAGCTCAGTCAATGGCGTTGCAATCCTCGAGAACCCTTCCACAAAACGTTGATAATATCTCGCCAAACCCAGGAAACTTCTAATCTCTGAAGCACTCCTTGGCCTTGGCCTATTTCTCACTGCTCCATCTTGGTCGGACCCACCATAATCCCATCCTTACTAACAATATGACCAAGAACGGCACTTGAGATAACCATAACTCGCACTTCTTAAACTTGGCATACAACCTATGTTCCTTCAATCTCTGTAATACCAAACGAAGATGCGACTCGTCTTTTGTCTCTGATTTAGAGTATACCAGTATGTCATCGATGAATACAATCACAAACCTGTCTAGATAATCCTTGAACATCATGTTCATTAGATCCATTAATGTTGCTAGAGCATTGGTCAGTCCAAAAGACATAGACAAAAACTCATAAAGCCTGTACCTTGTGCAAAAGGCTGTCTTCGGAATATCCTCCTCTTTGATCCTCAGCTGGTGATAACCAGATCGAAGATAAATCTACGAAAACAATACCTTACCATACAACTGGTCAAACAAGTCATCAATCCTTGGCAATGGATACTTGTTCTTGATGGTCAGTTTGTTTAGTTCTCGGTAATCAATACACATCCTCAACGTCCCATCCTTCTTCTTTATGAACAACATTGGTGCACCTTAGGGAGAGAAACTAGGTTTGATAAATTCCATGTGAAGTAGCTCTTGTAACTGTACCTTCAATTCCTTTAATTCCGCTGGTGGCATTCTGTACATTGCCCTAGATATTGGTTTCGTTCCTGGTGCCAACTCAATAACGAACTCAATCTCTCGGTGCGGCGGCAATCTTGGTAGATCCTCCAGAAACACATCTAGAAACTCACAAACCAATCTAGTCTCTTCTGGTTCGACTGGTACAACCTTAGTGATATCCACCATACTAGCTAGAAACCTATGGAACATCCTTGCAATAGGTCTCTAGCCTTCAGTGCTGAGATCATAGGAATGCGAGGCCCGTTCACAATACCTGCAAATACAAACATGTCCTCTCCCTCTGTCTCAAAAGTCACCATCCTCCTTTTGCAATCTATTGTTGCCCCATACTTAGCCAACCAGTCCATACTTAAGATCATATCAAAATCATCTACGACTAATTCCATCAAATCTACAGACAACTCCCTACTACCTACCTATATCGGTAGTGATATGACCCATCTTCTAGAACTACCGATTCCCCAGTAGGCAGCAAGGTCCCAAACCCCAAAGCATACAAATCACAAGGTCTATAAAGTCTGTTTATCACCTTACTGGATACAAATAAATGCGTAGCACTAGAGTCAATCAACACAGTATAAGAAGAGCCCGCGCTAGAAATTTGACTTGTCACTACTTAGGGACTAGCCTCACCCTCTAATTGTGTCAAGGTGAACACTCAATCTAGAACTAAGTTGTCACCCCTCTTCAATTCCTCCTTATTTGACTGCGGGCAATCCTTTTTAAGATGTCAAACCACAACACACAAGAGGCATACCTTCGCACAACATTCTCCCATGTGACGCCTCCTGCACCTGGCACACTCCGGATAATTCCTCCAAACCTCACTCCCACCCTAGCAGCCACCTTGAGTACCCCCGAAACCTCCTGTCTGAACTAGGGGTACCCGATATATCTGTGGCCCTTCTCTTTTTGGTCACTAAGGCCTCCGCCCCTACCATTTCTAGTAGATGGAGGTACGACCCTCCGAGCATCGTGCCTGGCGGCGCTCTCTCTCCAAATATTTTCCTCCGTTCCCTCAATAGTAAAGGCCTTCTCTACAACCTAGGCAGAAGTAGTAACTCCAGCCACAAAGGTAATCCTAACGTCCTGGGCTATCATGGCGTTTATCCCCTTAACGAATCATTCCTTTCTGGTCACATTGGTTGGTACCAAGTCAAAGGCGAACTTGATTAATCTATCAAACTTCAGGGCATATTCTGTCACTGTCATGTTGCTTTGAACCAAACTAGTAAACTCATCCACCTTCGCAGTTGTAACTGCGTCATTGTAGTATTTCTCATTGAATAGTTCCTTGAACTCTTCCCAGCCCATCATAACTACATCCCGAGTCTGGCATACAACCTCCCACTGAATTTGTAACGCCCTGGGTAACCAAGATCGTTACACTATGTATTTTAAAATAGTGCAAGACTTGCTAATCAAGTCGTATGGACATAAATGTGATTCTAAAGTCAACTATCAAGTTAGGGTTAAAAGATTTTGATCATAAACGGTTAATTTTCATTAAAACAAATGTTTGGTACATGGGATCCCAAAAACAAGGTATAAGTGGTAAATACAATTCCCAAAAACTGATACAACAAAAACCAGACTAATGACAAAATACAAATTTAGAGCTTTACTCCTGTAACTTTCCCTCGGCCGTGGCGGTCGAGCAGCTGACGATGTATAGTCTGCCCCCAGAGCTCTCCAACTCATGGTTGGTCCAGTTTCCCTTTGCCTTTACCTGCACCACGTAGCACCTATGAGCCAAGGCCTAGCAAGACAACCATAAACAACAAACACGTATAACAGTGGTAGCATCCAATCAATCTTAATCCAATTAATTCAATAACTTAGTAGAGTACAAGCATTGAGCTAAACAACGGTAAACATGTATTTTCAAGCATACATCTCAATTACTAAAACAAATGTTTAGGGTCGGCGCCCTTAGGCTGAGCCCTCTGTTTATCTAGCTGACCCTGTGTAACGCCCCGGGTAACCAAGACCATTACACTGTGTATTAATAAAGGTGCAAGACTTGCTAATCAAGTCATTTTGTTGAAAATGTGTCGCTAAACCATTACTAAACTAAGGTTAAAAGATTTTGGTCAGAAAAGACAAATTTTCATTTAAATAAATGTTTGTTAAACGGGATCCCAAAAATAAACAGGGTTAAAGAACAGATTACAAAATCTCAAAGGTTATAAACAACCATAAGCCAATCTAATGGCAAAATAGGCATTTTAGGGTCTCTTGTCCCTGTATCAACCCTCGGCCGTGGCGGTCGAGCAGTCGGCTATGTACATTCCGCTCCTAAAGCTCTCCAAATCATGGTTGGTCCAGCTTACCCTTGCCTTTACCTGCACTATGTAGCACCCGTGAACCAAGGCCCATCAAGAAAACCATATAACAGAGCATACTCAATAATCAATAGTCAAATAATACATACATCATCAGTCAGATACTCAGCAAACCACATTGTTCACATAATCAATGATATAAATATGCAAATGAATAATCAAATTAATAACATTAAACATATCACTCAATATCAAGGGTCTATGCCCTTAGGCCGCACCCTCTGTTTATCCCACTGACTTCGGCTCGCTTAGGCCGAGCTTAGTGATTATATAATTAACCTCAACTACCAACTCCCGAGCTACGTCCTTGTGCGCCAATATTAATTCCGGCACTCTTAGGCCATTTATCTCATGTCCACAGCATAATACCATCATATGACATTGAATATAAATATAGGGAACTCTTAGTCCCAACATAACCACATAACCGGGTGTAGTTTTCTTACCTTTGATTCTGAGTGGAAAAAGGTGAACTGACTCCGAGCATGATCCCTAGTCTCGAGCCTTGGCGACAAACCTAGTCACAAGAATTATCAATATCTATCAACTTCCAATGAGAAATAAAATACTTAGATAGCAAAACTAGCCCCAGGACCTCAATTTCCACTAAACCGGGCATTAGAAATTGTCTCGAGCCCTTAGGTTCGAACCCCCGAGCCCTAACGACACTAAGAACTCTTCCAAGTTCAAAACCCCTAGGCGGTTCACGACTTCGCCCAGCCAGTCGCGACTAGCCCTAAGTCAGAGAGCAAGCTCTCACACCAAAGGGGAGGCGGGTCACGACTTGGCTAAGCAAGTCGTGGTGCGCCCCCAAATTAGAGAGCTCCCATGGCCAGAGGGCCACACGCACCACGATGGCCCCAAGCTGGGTCACGACGCGCCCTATGAACCCAGGGAAAACCTGGGTTTTCGTCCTTCTTCTTCCAGCCATGCACATATAAACTTACCCAGCATCTTAGTCCAATTCTATCTTCTATTAAGCTACGAATTTTAAGAGTAAACCATCTATCTTAATCCTTAAAATCTCAGCAACAAACCTGAAGTCACTAGTCAAATCCATCAACTAATAACATCCCAAGAACTTGGTCTAACTCCATCATTCACTTCAAGCTTAAAAGTCTAAACATACCTCGACAACCTACAGTAAAAACCAGAATTGAATGCCCGAAATTCTTACCTCAATGTAACAGTTTCCTCCTCTGAATTTCCAGCTACAATTCAAGCTTAACTCCCTTCTGTTTTCCTCCAAGAATGCCCAGCCCAAGCTAAGCACAAGTCCTCAACAATGAAGAGTGAGAGAGAGAGTGTGTGTGCGTGAGGGAACGAGAGAGAGAGAGAGAGAGAGAGAGAGAGAGAGAGAGAGAGAGAGAGAGAGAGAGAGAGAGAGAGACCTTTTTCTTCCTTCTTTCCTTAGAGTATTCTCCACTCTTCTACCTTAATCTAACATAACAGCTGAGTATATCCTTAGTCCTAGGAAAATACATCTTGCCCTCCCATAACATAACTAGCATAAAACTTACCTAAGGGTATAATTGTCATTTGTCCCTAATTTCCACTAATTCCTAAAGTGTTCCTAATATTTACCACTTAAATCCCATCATCTAATTAGTCACCAATTATTTACCCAATGTCTAATAATCTCCAATATATCTCCTAAATTCCCGAAAATACCTTCAAGCCCCCCGAGCCGGGTATAAATTCCCGCCGTGACTATTTTGCCAAACTGATCACTAGGACCGTCTTGGATCATATGCTGCAAATATATTCACATAATAATGTGACCTCAACAATTTATCGCAAATAATCACATTTATGCCCTGAACGGCCAAAATTACCCCTATAAACTAAACATGGCCTACATGCATACTAATACTCATAATCATGCATCTCATATATCCATGTAACCATATAAGCATGCTTATCACATAATCATGCATTAAAACATTTAAATCACACATAAACCAATTATGCCATGCCGGCACACTAATCAAGGTCCTTAAGCCTTATTAGTAATTTTGGGTCGTTACACCCCGGCTCTCTTAGGACGAGCTGCGTTCAGTATGCATATCATCAGCCTCGACACCCTTAGGTAACAACCATACATTCATTTATTCTATTACTGGGAACCTCAGTGCCGTTCACAATCACATGGGTGCAGTTTTCTTACCTTGAATCTCGAGCAATAAATTAAGAGCGGTCGCGAGCATGATCCTCAATCCTGAGCCTTAACCATAATCCCAGTCAAACCTAATAATGGATAATTATCAATCTATAATCCAAATAAATGTTTAGGAAATAGATACTAGCCCCTGGAACCTTGAATTCTACTAAACCGGGTAGTAGAATTCCTCTCGAGCGCTTAGGATTGAATCCCCGAGCCAAAAACCTTGGCTGCCCATTAATTCCTATTTAGGGCCGCGACTTTCTCATAAGGGTCGCTGCCCACCCTTTAGACAGAGGCCCAACCCTCCCTACTAGAGGGAATGGGTCGGGACTTGTAGCCCTCCAGGTCGCGATGCGCCTGACGAAAGAGAGGCTCCCAGCCTCCTAAAACACGCAGGCTATGGCGCCTAAAGAACAGGGCCGCGACCTGAGCCCCTAAACCCAGAAAAACCATCATTTTCAAGCATTTCCCTCAAGCCTAACTCCCAAAATTCAACCCCAAATCGTCAGCAAATCTCATAATTGAACCTAGAAAACTTATCCTTATATCCCAACCATCAAACTAACCTATAACAATTTTCTCACACCATTAAACACCCAAAATAAGCTAGGAAACCGAAACTCATGCAAACTCTCAACACAACTGAATTCAGTAGCTAGAACTTTGAAACCTTACCTCAATGACCACTAAATCCTCAGCATCAATCTTTCAGTTCCCGAGCTTTAATTCCCAAACTTCCCAGTTGTGAAACGTGTATGAAAGAATGAGAGGGCTGAGAGGTTTCTGTAATTTTCCTATTAGTTTTGGTAAGCTCTAAAGTAAAGATAAACTTAACCCCAAAAGGCAGAAGTGCCCCTCTTAAAACTCAGCCTTCGTTAATGGTTCCAAGGGTAAAATGGTCTTTTCCCAAATTCCCGCTAATTCCTCAAGTCATCCTATCAATTCCCAATTAATCCCGACATGTCCAAATAATTACCAAATACTTACTCGTTACTCAATAAACCCCAAAATATTCTCTAAATTCACAAAATACCCCTAGGCTCCCCCGAGCTTGGTATTAGACCCTGCTGTGACTATTCTGCTAATCCGCTCTCTAGGATCGCCTCGAGCCATATACTGCAAATATATCCACATAATAATGTGGTCTAAACCATTTATCACATATAATCACATTTATGCCCTTAACGGGCTAAAATTACAAATATGCCCTCATAAACAGTAAAGGGCCCATATGCATATCTAATACTCATAAACATGCATATAATATATTCACATAATCACATTAATCATGCATGCCACATAGTCACACATTTAACCAATTAAATACACACATGGATCCAATTATGCCCTCCCGACATGCTAATCAAGGCACTAAACCCTATTAGCATTTTTGGGTTGTTACAACTATCCCCTCCTACTGAAAATTTAGTCCTCGAAAGTTACCTGAATAAATTAGGGTTCTGATCCAGCATAGCTGACTCAAGCTCCCAGGTCCCTTCCTCAACCTTGCTATTCCTCCATAATACATTGACTAGAGGAATAGTCTTGTTCCGTAGAACCTTGTCTTTCCTATATAGGGCTTGTACTGGTTGATCCTCATATGATAAATCTTTATGTAACTCCAGATCCTCATATCTCAACACATGAGTCGTATATGAGACGTACTTTCAAAGCATAGAGATGTGGAATGCGTCATGAACTCCTGATAACGATGCTGGCAGAGCCAATCTATAGGCTACCTGTCCGATCCTCTCCAAGATCTCGAAAGGTCCTATGAATCTAGGGCTCAACTTGCCTTTTTTCCCAAACCTCCTCACCCCTTGAAATGGTGAAACTCGTAGAAACATGTGGTCCTCTACCTGGAACTCCACGTCCTTACGCTTAGGATCAACGTAGCTTTTCTGTCTGCTCTGCGAAGCGAGCATTCGAGCCTGGATCTTCTCAATAGCTTCACTAGTCATCTGGACCGCTTCAGAACCCAAATACTTCCTCTAACCCATCTCTTCCCAATGAATGGATGATCTACATCTCCTTCCATACAACATCTCGTATGGAGCTACTCCAATCGTTGATTGATAACTATTGTTGTATGAAAACTCAATCAACGGAAGGTACTTACTCCAAGAACCTTCGAAGTCCAACACACACGCTCTAAGCATGTCTTCCAATACCTGAATTGTCCTCTTAGGCTGTCCATCCGTCTGAGGATGAAAGGTTGTACTGAACTTCAATTGAGTCCCCATAGCCTTCTGCAAACCACCCCAAAACTTGGAGGTAAATATGGGATTCCATTATGATACTATAGATTTGGGAACCCCATTGAGACGTACAATCTCCCTCACGTACAACTCCGCATACTGATCCACAGTATAGGTCGTCCTCATCGGTAGAAAGTGAGCTGACTTCATGTATCTGTCCACTATCACCCACACCAAGTCATGTAGCCCCACTGTCCTGGGTAAACCTCCCACAAAATCCATGGTAATGTCTTCCCACTTCCACTCTGGAATACCCAAAGGTTGTAGCTGTTGGGAAAAATTATACAAGATCTTTATTTATTTTCATGTAGATCTAATATTAAACAAGTTAATATGAGAAAACCTAGAACATGCTTCTAAAATTGAATTCAAAGAGAAATAATGATAAGATTATACGCAGCGGAATAATAGAGTCCTTCCTTCAGTTTCTCTAACCGTTGTATCCTTTCTGTCGCAGAGAATTATCAAGAAACTGAATTGATCTTCAATTTTCTTCACAATCTTCCAAAGTATCCTTGGAATCACCTAGAATAGAGAGAGCAATTCTCAACACATGAGATAAATACAGAGAGAAGAAGAGAAAAAAATAATAAGGCTTAGAAAATGACCTATGTTTAGAGGAAATCTAAAACCTATCAGAAACTTGTGTTTCAACTTGTTATTTCAACTCTCTCTTAGCATTCCTTTTATAGACTCAATCAGGTTATTTATTTAATTAAAAAACCAATAAAATAATTGTCAATTAATAGCCCTAGGTCAAAATTATCATGGGCTTTAGGCCTGTGAAATTTCCCATTTGATTATAAGCCCATTAGACTTAAAATCAAGGCCTGTATTATTTTCTATTGATATAATTAATTAAATAATTATTTAAATCCTTTATCAGATTAATTATTTATAATTTGAACCTTGATTTAAACTTATTTATTAATTTAGATACCAATTTATCTGAATTAATAAATCTGCCCTAATTTCTCTTTTCTTTTAAAAATTACATAACTTTGTGAAACTATCCAAAATTGATCTGGTCAACTTTGATAATTCTAATTGATAATTAAATCAATTAATTGAGACTATCTAGATGATTTTATCCAAGGTATAGTGGGGACCATGGGCCTATGAAATCAAGCTCCAATAAGTTATCATAAATCTAATAAATAAATTTACTAACTTAATAATTCCTCGTGACTCCACCAAAAACTCGGAATTGCACTCTTGAATTCATAGAATGCTCTATAACAAATACAGATACACTATTAATTATCTATTGTTACAACCATAATTGTCACTCAATCCTCTATAGACGGTCTACAATGAGATGGGACTAAAATACTATTTTACCCCTCATTGTATTTTATCCTTAAAACACTTAGTTCCTTGTAAATGATATTTCAGTAAACTAATATTAATTACTGAAATGAGATCTCTATCATTTAACACCTTGAACAAAACTAAAAGGAAACCATCATTTCACTTCTTCATCAGAAGCTATAGATGTTCATATCTATGATTAACACTCCCACTCAATTATACTACTGAGTTCCCATGATGTAAGTATGGGCTAGTCCGTAGGGTAAGCTGGTAACGAACAAGTCAAAGAACTCAAATAATACAATCAGTTAGAATACTAACCACTCAGAATTGAGATTGAATTGACCTATGGTCAAATATATGATATGACTAGAATAGATAATAATGTTATGTTTACTTATCCTATCAACTGTCACTATCGGTCCTTTTCGATGTAACAAATACATCTGATCTTATCTACTTTGCTAATGTTCTGGAACGAACATAACACTAAAGTGTGTAAGTAGATCATATCATAAATTGGCAAGTCAGTGTAAATCCTGTGCGCTGACTAATCTTAGGACTAACTTATTTTGAACATATAATCATATTTATATTCCACTGTGATTACGTCACTATAAATATGATTAGCTATATGCTTAGGATTTAATAGAAGTTTATATTAAACAAATAATCATGAAAATAAAACATGTGAGCAAAGTGATTGACCAAGTCAAAAAAATGATTTTTATTCTTTTATTGATAATAAATGAGATTACAAAGAAATTTGGTTTTAATTAGGGCATAAAACCCCAACAGTAGCAACCCCGCTGGTCGCTGATGCTCAGCCTTCACCTGCTGACAGGTTAAACACTTGGCCACGTACTCGACTACGTCCTTCTTCCTCCCAGGCCACCAATATAAAGTTCCTAGATCCTGATACATCTTCGTGGTGCCTGGATGGAGTGAGTATGGTGTAGTATGGGATTCGTCAAGTATCTCTTGTCTAATACCCATATCCATCGAAACACAGATCTGATCCTTGTACCATAGTAAACCGGTCTCTGAAATGGAATAATCCTTAGCCACTCCAGCTAGGACATTCCCTGTAACCTCCTGCAATTGTGTATCATCCATCTGACCCTCTCTTATCCTCTCTAGAAGGGTCGATTGTAAGGTAATATTGGCCAACTGGCCCATAACCAGCTTTATCCTCGCTCTAGCCATATCCTCAGCCAACTCTTTTGATATTTGTTTAGAGCTAAATAATTGTCCCGGGCCCCTCTAGCTCAACGCTTCTGCGACTACATTGGCTTTCCCTGGGTGGTAAAGGATATCACAATCATAGTCCTTCACCAACTCCAGCCAACGTCTCTATCTCATATTTAAGTACTTCTTGGTGAAGAAATACTTCAAGTTCTTATGATTGATGTATATCTCTCATTTCTCTCCAAACAAGTATTGTCACCAAAATTTTAGTGCGAATACCACCGCTGCCAATTCCAAATCATGGGTAGGATATCGCTGCTCATATTCCTTCAACTACCGCGATGCATAAGCAATAACCTTCTCATTCTGCATCAACACACATCCCAACCCCATTCTTGATGCGTCACAGTACACTACAAACTTTCATCCCTTTGAAGGAAGACTCAACACAGGAGTGGTAATCAGTCATCGCTTCAGTTCCTGGAAGCTATTCTCACACTTGTCTGACCAGATGAACTTCAGATTCTTCTGTTTCAATTCTGTCATTGGTGCGACAATCTTCGAAAACCCTTCCACGAACCGTCTGTAATATCCTGCTAACCCAAGGAAGCTTCTAACCTCTGAGGCATTCCTTGGCCTAAGCCAAACTCTAACTACTTCTACCTTAGCTGGATCCACCTTAATCCCATCTCCACCAACAATATGTCCAAGGAATGTCACTTCTGGTAGCCAGAACTCACACTTCTTAAACTTGGCATACAACCGATGCTCTCTCAATCTCTATAATACCTATGGAAGATGATGTTCATGCTCTGCCTCTGAATTGGAGTAAACCAAGATGTCGTCGATGAAGACAATCACAAACTGATCTAAGAAGTCCTTGAACACCCTGTTCATCAGATCCATAAATGCTACTAGTGCATTGGTCAAACCAAACGACATGATCTAGAACTCATAATGCCCATACCTCGTTCGGAAGGTCATCTTCAGAATATCCTCGTCCTTGATTCTCAGCTGGTGATAACCAGATCAAAGATAAATCTTTGAGAATACCGTCTTTCCCTGCAGCTGGTCGAACAAGTCATCAATCCTTGGTAAGGGGTACTTGTTCTTGATGGTCAACTTGTTCAACTCTCTATAGTCTATACACATTCTCAGAGTCCCATCCTTTTTCTTCACAAACAGAACCGGAGTACCCCATGGCGAGAAGCTATGTCTGATAAACCCCAAGTCTAGAAGCTCTTGCAACTGTATCTTCAACTCCTTCAACTTTCTACTGGAGCCATTCTATATGGTGCCCTCGACACTGGCTCTGTACACGATGCTAACTCGATGACAAACTAAATCTCCCTCTGCGGCGGGAGTCCTAGTAAGTCCTCAAGAAACACATCCAAGAACTCGCATACCAATTTGGTCTCTCCCAGCCCCACTGGCATAACTCTAATGGTATCCACCACACAAGCATAACTCTAGGGCCGCGACTCGAGCCCCTAAATCCAGAAAAACCACCATTTTCAGCGTTTCCCTTAAGCCTAAACCCCAAATCCTCAAAAATTCTCAGAATTGAACTAATAAAACTTATCCTTATATCCCAACCATCACAACTAACCTATAACAATTTTCTTACACCATCAAGCACCCAAAATCAGCTAGGAAACCAAAACTCATGCAAACTATAACTTTTAACAACAACACAAATGAATTCAGTAGTTAGAACTTTGAAACCTTACCTCAATGACCATGAAATCCTCAGCTTCAATCTTTTAGTTCCTGAGCTTTAATTCCCAAACTTCCTAGCTGATTCTTGTAAACCATTTAGCCTCAATCCTCCAGACATTCTTGCTGAATTCTCTAGGTTCCCTCTTCCAAAACGTCAAAGTCCTCTTAGGCATAAGAGAGAGAGAGAGAAACGTGTATGAAAGAATGAGAGGGCTGAGAGGTCTCTGTAATTTTCCTATTAGTTCTAAAGTAACCCCAAAAGACATAAGTGCCCCTCTAAAAACTCAACATTCTTTAATTGTTCCAAGGGTAAAATGGTCTTTTCCCAAATTCCCGCTAATTCCTCAAGTCATCCTATCAATTCCCAATTAATCTCGACATGTCCAAATAATTACCAAATACTTACTCATTACTCAATAAACCCCAAAATATTATCTAAATTCCCAAAATACTCCTAGGCTCCCCTGAGCCGGGTATTAAATCCCGTTGTGACTATTTTGCTAATCCGCTCACTAGGATCGCCTCAAACCATATACTGCAAATATATCCACATAATAATGTGGTCTAAACCATTTATCACATATAATCACATTTATGCCCTTAACGGGCCAAAATTACAAATATGCCCTTATAAACAATAAGGGGCCCACATGCATATCTAATACTCATAAACATGCATATAATATATTCACATAATCATATGAATCATGCATGCCACATAGTCACACATTTAACCAATTAAATACACACATGGATCCAATTATGCCATCCCAACATGCTAATCAAGGCACTAAATCTTATTAGCATTTTTGGGTCGTTACAGAATTCGAGCATTATCTCGTAACATGTAAGTGGCACAAGCCACCTTGTCATTACCTGCCGCCCTCAAAATTCGAGGATGGAGGTAATCATGCTCATCCACTGCTCAGCCCTAAGTGGATCTAGGTCTCCCCCAAAGGTTGGAGGGTGTTGTTTCTTGAACCATTCATACAGTTGTTCCCATCTGTTCTTAATCTTTTGTTGTCCCAGAAATGGTACAAAAACTGGTATCATGGGCGGGACATTGTTCACTAGAAGAACCTGCTGTCTCAACTGTCTAATCTCTTCTTCTTGCCTCAGAAGTCTTTCTTGCATATCAGAAAACATCTGCTGCCAATTCTGAGGGGTAGGTGGAGGATTATGATCTTGATTGTCATCTCTACCCTCGATATTAGCGTCGGCTAGTCGCATTGATCGCCTTAGAGGCACAACTCCCCAAGTATATTTGCAATCAATGACTTGACTTATCAGGCAATGACAACGGTGTCAAGAAAACACCCATCGGTCCAAAACCGAAAAATTAAGCATACACACGCAACAACAATGCTAATAAGCATTTCAATAGCTTCCACATGCAGCAATGCTAATAAGCATACCTTTTTATATTGACATAGTAGTCAAGGGCCAAGTTCGATCAATATTTTTCATGCTTCCTATTCTAGCATGCAGATAAGGCACATATATTTCAACTAAGCAATTAAACACATATTCAACTTATTATGTACCAAAATATGAGTTGAGCTTGTCTTTAGCAGTGAGCGTACATATCTAGCCCGTATTTAGGAACCATAAAGCCTTGGAAGCTTTGATATCAAGTTGTAACGTCCTATTAATTTTGGACCGTTACATTATGTGTTTAAAACACTGCTTAACTCGTTAAGCGAGTCATTTGGACTCAAAAGTGTAATTAAGATTCAATGTGATTTAGGTACTAAAATTTTTGGTCAGTGGAATAAAACTTTTCATTAAGAGGTTTAAAATATTTACAAGGGATCCCAAAAGTTTGTACCCAAAATACATATATATCCATAGTTACAAAATGGACCTCTACACTAAGTTCCACAAAATACATCTCGACCGGGTAGCCAAGCAGTCTGAGTAAGTAAACACCGCTCCTAGAGCTCTCCAACTCATGGCAGGTCCAATTTTCCCTTGCCCTTATCTGCACCACAAAGCACTCGTGAGCCAAGGCCCAACAAGAAAACTCAACTAAATATAACAGGTATTCATATAACTTTAACATAAGATACATGCTTCACAGATCCTAAACAAACCCAGATTAACTTTTACAACAAGTATACGACCTATGTCGAATAGGTGCATACTGCATCCCCATAGTGGTATTCTACATGAATACCTATTACGCCTCCCTGCCATAATGGTATTCTACATGATTATCACCGATTACGCCTCCCTAGCCGATCAATCACAAACAATTACAAACCACAATTGCAACATATGCAGAAAATTAACTTTAAACATATTTAGGGCACAACCATGACCACGTTCACAAGTTAGGGCCAATGCCCTACAATCAATGCATGTGCCAGTTTTCTTACCTCGAGTCCCACGTGGAAGACGAGATGACCTCGAGTGCGATCCTTCCCCTGAGCTTCGTGAAAAGCCTAGTCACAACATGAAGGATACACTAATCAAGAACTAAGTCCAAAGGCAAACTTTGAAATCAAACCCTAGCTCTTGGGACCATCGATTCCAGTCAATGGGGTAATAGAATCGTCCCCTGAGGCCCAAGTGGGCCCAAAAAAAATTCCTATGAACCTTGAGCCCTTTACCCAAAGTTCTAAAGACCCATGTTTCGGGGCACCTGGTGCAGTCACACCCATATAAATATTTGGGTTTCTGGGGCACTAGCGGCGGTCGCTCTTGACACGGGCGCGGTTGTGCTAGTGGCCTGGAACCCAAAATCAAACTCAAAATCCTTTGGTTTCAAGGACACTAGTGCGGTCGCGCCGTAGCCTAGCGCGATAATGCTAGGTTGCTAGAAACCCAAAACGAGCCTAGAATTCAAGTGTTCTTCCCCAAATCTCTAACCACGATTTTCCCCTTCATCTCAGACCCAAAACTATACTCAAACTCTCACTCCAACCAGATTTTTGATCCAAACAAACCTTAAATAACTTAGAGACACAACATCTATAAGATACCATAAAAACACACCAAAACACATCAAATAATCAAATTTAAACTTTGAGTCTTAAACTCAAACGTTTTTCTTCCAAATTCGAAAATCCCAGCTAGAATTCATGAAACTAACAATAATGAAACTTATTTTGTATTTTATTATTATATTCGACTATATATAAATATATATTATTGATATGTGTTTTAAATAATAAAGGTATAATTGATGAAAAAAATTTCTATATTAGGAAAGTTTGCCAAAAATAGCGTGGCTTTATTATTTTAAAATCAAATCTTTTTGAACTGTCTTTTTCCAGCCAATTACCTCATTGTATCTGACCATATAATTGAGTTTTATTGCATAATCAAGTTATAAAAGGGAAGCCTTGATTCCTACATCTAAGGATGGATTGTTACCATATAGCTCACGATTTTGTAGCTACAGAATCTGGAAATCCTGTCAAATTGAATAATTCTTTTAGGAAAGTTTTCTTATGGGCTTAGGTATATTTAGACCGTGTATTAGCTGCCCAATATGAGTTTAATGACTATAAATACTCATATTGGCTGCTAGGTTTTAGTTACCTCTTTTCGTATTTCATTCTTATTTGTAAAAGAGAGTCTTTGTTTTGTAGAGGTGAGTGAGTTCGACTCTACCTCTGTTTTTTAGTGTCCTTGTAATTGTTTTGAGTCTTCAAACAGTTCTACAAAGGAGGAGAACAAAGTGTAAACCTTCGGGAGAAGGTGGTTCAAGTCTTGCTTTGGGAAGAAGCAAGCATACTTCAAGCATATCGAAGGGAGTTCGTATTCTTGAAGGTACATCAAGGTTCATTTGTCAAGGTGGAATACATCAAGCTTGCGGCATATAATAAGAGGGAGTCTATTTATGCATAAGTAAAAAACTTTGTATTTTTGAGATCTTACTATTGAATCTTATCTCTGGGCGTGGCCCCGTGGACTAGTAGCTATCTGCAAGGATTGCTGATACCACGTATAAAAACCTTGTGTGTTTTTATTTTCTGCACTTTAGTTCTTTTCTGGTTTTCTGGTATGTAGTTACAGAACCCTGATCTATAGCTATAGAATATCTGTTTCAGTATTGTTAACCCTGATTTTGGCCAACTGACACGGAGTCAAATTTGCTTGATGTGGACAAATACATTGAAATGAATGTGATGACAAAAACAATAATGAACACAAGAGTTTATAGTGGTTCGGCCCCAGAATCTGGTAACAACCTACGTCCACTTGAACTGTTATTGATATATATTTCAAAGGAGTGATCAAAGAACTAGGGTTCAATGAGTTTCACCAACCTCTGAAGAACAAGACAATATATCAAATAGAATAACTCTAATCTCAAATAATTCAAAAGCCAAAAGTCCCCTCCTTGAGCTATCTTTCTCTATTTATAAGCTCAAGAGGAATTGCATTAATTTGTTACAGATATTCTTTCCTAAATAATCGAATACTCAGGAAATTATGGGAGTCAATCTCTGGATTGACTAAGATCTTTATAAAATTATCATGAGACACGTGGAACCTGCGACCATACTGGTCGCAAGTAAACTTCGACTGCCTTTTGTTTGCAATATCTTTACTGGTCGATACCCTAGCAGAACTCTGCCAGGTGTCAACCACGTGTCCAGAAATCACTTGCCACGTCATCCGTGCCTGTTTTTTGGATAACATTTGCCCCCCCCCCCCCCCCCAATTTATTTATTACGAGCAATAAATAAACTTTTGAGGAAACGACCCTTCGGTTACCCCACCATATCTGTCAGAACACTTCGTGCAGTCTTGGAAAAAGCAACCTACCCTTGTCTAATCACGGCTTTTCGCTTCCCAAGTAACCTTTCGACGGCTATCACCCTTCCCCATGCTTCGAAAAAGGGGAAGCTGATGATTACTTCCTTTTAATGCTTACGGACAAAAATATATATATAGCCTCTTCAAAGTCTCCTTTTCCTTTTTACGCAAGCCATCACTCTTTCAAGAACCCCTAACACCAGAGCCCCTTTTTTCCTCTGAAGACCGTCCTTCGGCGTTTCAAGATTCAGTCCGTGAGCCCTTTTACGCCCGAAAAATTTCTCAAATCTCCACGATCTTCATCCTGGTAAGCTTCTGGACTCTTACGCTTTATATTTTTGCCATGCATGCTTCTGTAGACCGACTGTTGGGTTCATTCGTTTCTGGGTTGAGATGCATGTCAGTAGGGGGTTTGATAGGTGATACTGTATTGAATGATATTTTTCTGTTACCAAGGAGTTACAAGTTAGTTTGATAGTTAAGATCATGACTATAGGACGTAAAACCGAAGTAAAAATTCGATTTTTATGCTAGCTGAAAAACCAGGTTTTTCCCGCCCTAAAAGGAGTTGAAAAAGTTTTTTCAAAAAAAAAAAAAACTTTTCACTTTCACTTTTGATCTGTTTCTCAAACTATTCGTGTGAAAAATCTTAGTTTTTTGTTAGAATGCTGTTGTATAAAAGCTTAACTTTTATACTCGACCAACGTTATTCTAAAAACCTTTCAAAATTCTTCATCCTCACCACCCCATTCTTCTGTTTGCAGACTTTAATGCTAGATTTGTGGGGAGGTGAGTGGCCCATCGACGACGATATTCTTGCCCAGCTGCTCGAAGGCGAAGAACAACCGATCGACCGAGTTCACGAGATTCCATTTTCACGATCTTCCTCTAGACCTCATCCATCACCACCTCAAATGGCCCGCTCTAAATCTCTAGGCAAGAAAAGGCCTGACTCTGAAAATAGTCCAAATTCTCTTGCCCAGCCAGATTCACAGGCTAGGGTTCCCTCGACCAGTGGTCGAGAAAATGCCGCCCCAGACCCTCGTATCCAAGTCAGGGCCCGCCCTTAGCATCAAAACCTTCCTGATGTCGAGTGGTATCTCTCCCCCACCAGCCAAGTGACTCCTCGGATGCTTGCCAATTATCGCAGGAAGTATCCTCTTACAGAAGTCAATCTCACAATCCCAGCTGCTGGCAAAAGAGTTAACCTTCTCGGGGGTGTCTATAGCGCTTGGTCCAGATATCACATAGAGGCGGGGGGCTATCCTCCATCTACATCCTTTTCTATCAGGGGGTGGCCAACTATTTCGGTGTCGCCCCCTTTCAAATTACTCAAAATGGATATAGAATGCTGGCCGCACTCTATATCCTCTATAAACTTAAAAAATGGCCAGAACCCACTCCTCATGAGGTCAATTTCCTATTCGACCTTAAGTCCAACCCTCAACAATACGGGACGGGCTTCTTCCATCTCTGTCACCAGGAAACTAGCCGAACGTTCCTGAGTGACACTACCCACATTTCCAACGTGGGGCAGTACAATAGGGAGTATTTCCTCACGTTGGACATGACTACGAACAACCTGGCCTTTGCTCGCGGAGGTAAATGCTTTTTTCACTGGTCGCTACTTTTCCTTAATAAATTCTTCTGAACCTTTCTAAAGTATACTATACCTTTCAGGACCATGGTTACGTCCGAACCCAACACTAGACATGGTGTTGAGGTCCAACGCACTGGCCAGGATGGCAGACGCAGAAAAAAGCGTCAAGTCCCTGGTCACCGATGAAAATCTGAGGCTATCTGGCCTCCTGGCTCCTCTCCATGAAACAAGAGGACCTTTGGTAGCAGATGCCATGGCCGAGGGGGATCCCAAGCAGCAACCCCCGGCGTCTCCTCCCCGAAGGAGGCCAACAGGGGTTACGATCAGGTAACCCACTGGTGTCCCTTCAGTAGAGAGGTCTTCTGCGCTCCAAGGCAAGGGGAAACAAAAGGAAACAGAGTCTGTCATAGGCTTGGATTAATCCTAGATGAAAACGGTATTGTTCTCTTGCTTTTAAATAGCTTGCCAATTCCCTGTCACTTGTTTGACGGGGACGACAATTTTACGTATACTCCAAATCTAGGGCCAAACTTCTTCGTGCCAGATAGTGAGTGTATGACTAATAGAGCCAGTAGTATAGCGACCAGTAGTTGTAGCTCGGGTATTAAACTTTGTGACCTCTTTTCTGTTTTACCAAGCATTTTCATCCGCCTTTGTCTTACCATCTGCATATTTTTCTTTGTATGCAGAGTTGGCTACTCCCAATGTTTTTGATCTGTACCAGGCTCAAGAGGAGGCAGAAGTTCCCCTGGTTCAACGAAATACATCCAGGAGGCACAATGGCGAATCAAGCCAAGGACCCCCTGCCAAGAAGGGTCGAATAGAAGATCCTTCCAAGGATGTGCCAACTGGACAAGCTTCTGCCCAGCCTTTTGCTCCTGCTGAGAAGGAGGCTACCCCTGCTGCCAACCCTCTGCCTACGGACCGAAGGGAGCACACCCCGCAATTAGAGCTTTCTGGGACCAAGCTCTTGAACCGCTCCCTGCAATTAGCCAAAGATCGCCTTGCCCATATCTTGAAGCACGACCGTTGCAGTGAGGCAATGGCTGAAGCTGAGAGCATGGGGGTTGACCAGATCCTCAACAGGGCCCTTAATGAAGTGGCCAGTGTAAGTATTTTTCCTCTTGAATTTTACTTCTCCTTTTTGTAGTATAGTCTAACTTTTATTTCCCTGACTGCAGGCCATGCTGACAATAATTGCTGCTCGCACCAATGCCCTGGCTACCATCGACCAGGCTCGGGAAAAGGCCGTCGAGGAGTTCCAGGTGAGAGCCATCGAGGAGCTTCAGGCTGCAGAAGCCAGACATGCTGGGGAGTTGGAGGTGGTTACTCAGCAGAAGGATGCTGCAGTGGCAAAGCTGGCGGAGGCTGAAGCTTCTCAGGCAGCTATGAAGAAGCAGAGGGATGGATACCAGGATTCTAGCTGAACCCAATATTGTGAAGTCAAGAGGTTCAAGGAGGAGCTCCTTTCTAAGGACAAGGCCATAGTTGTTCTTGAGAGCCAGGTGGAGCAGCTGAAGCTTACCAATACTAATAATCTAGAGAGGTACAAGAATGCGACACTTCGGTGTTTCTACGACTTTTGGAAACACAACCGAGGTGCCAATTTTAACTACCTTCCAGAAGATGCCAGAAACGCTGAGTGGCCCGCTGCACTGCTCGATTGGCTGAAGAAGAAGAAAGAGCAAGGGTTCCTGCTTCCCCAAGCATCCAGCCAGCCGCTGACGCAGAGGAGGGAGGAGTTGTTGAAAATGCGGCCAATCAGACTGCTGAGCAAGACCCTCCTGCTCCTTAAACTTATTTCTCTCTTTTATTATTATTTTTTCAGTTACACGACCCACGGGTCGTGTTGTAAAGATAATTTTTACTTTTAAATTTGCTGCACGGGCATCAAACTTTTTCTTTTACTTTAAACAATTACATCCAAGCAGTAATGCTTGCAGTGTAAAAGAATGCCTTATGATATTATAATATTTTCTTTTTATTATAACATCTGTTCGCATGACCGAACTTAGCATAGTACTTTGGCTTGACTTAACAAAATATAAATTTTGAAAAATACTCTAAGTACCATAGCATGCTTTCACTCATTTTGTTCATGTGTTTACATACCTTTCGGTATGCTTTGCTATCGATGTACTTATATGCCCCCCAAGTGATCGAGGAGCTTTAGGTCCTTGGTCACTTGCCTTGACCACGACCTGTGCGAACATTACTGCTCGATAGGAATTGTAACACTTATAATACAACAAAACAACACACGTAATGAACAAATACTTGTAAAAATAATTTTACAAAGGTTGGCAAGAATGACTGGCTGGGCCCAGTCCCTTATAATCTCGTATTAAAAATGGACTAAACATGTCTTTACGAGTGATCTTAGAAAGATCTTACACTTATAAGCGATTAGCCATACAACGTGGCTAACCCTTTTTCGAAACTTGTAAAAAGTAAAAATTAATACAAGCCAGCTCTTTAAAAAGGGCTGTTTATTGGTAGTACTTGCGCAGGTGTTCACCGTTCCAATAGCGTGGAACGAGATCTCCATTCAAGCGTGCAAGTTTGTAGGTGCCCGGATGAAGGACTTCTTCAATCTAATAAGGTCCTTCCCAGTTTGGTCCGAGCACTCCAGCAGTGGGGTCGCGGGTATTCAAGAAAACTCGTCATAGCACTAGGTCGCCGACGTTGAATTTTCTTTCTTTCACCTTTGAGTTAAAATAACGGGCGACCTTTTGCTGGTACACAGCAACTCGGAGTTAGGCTCTTTCTCGTATTTCCTCAATTGAGTCTAGGGACTCCATCATTAGTTGGCTATTCTGGCGCTGGTCGTATGTAATGCGTCGGTGTGAGGGGGGATCTAACTCGACAGGTAACATAATTTCATATCCGTATGCTAAGGAAAATGGGGTATGACTTGTCGCTGTTCGATGAGAAGTTCTATACGACCAGAGGACTTCGGGCAACTGTTCTGGCCATGCTCCTTTAGCATCTTCGAGCCTTTTCTTTAGGGTGTCCTTAAGCGTTTTATTCACTGCTTCAACTTGCCCATTTGCTTGTGGATGTGCAACTGAAGAAAAGATTTTGACGATCCCGTGTCTTTTGCAGAAGTCAGTGAATAAGTCGCTGTCAAATTGGGTGCCGTTGTCTGAGACAATTTTTTGAGGCAAACCATATCGGCAAACAATGTTCTTGATGACAAAGTCAAGAACTTTCTTGGTCGTTATGGTAGCTAGTGGCTCAGCTTTGGCCCATTTGGTGAAGTAGTCGACTACTACAACTACGTACTTCACTCCTCCTTTTCTCGTTGGCAGGGATCTAATCAAGTCTATACCCCATACTGCGAAAGGCCAAGGACTCTACATCTGTTTTAACTCGTTTGGAGCTGCGCGAGGGATTTTGGAAAATCTCTGACACTTATCGCACTTTTGCACAAACTCCATTGAGTCTTCGTTCATAGTCGGCCAGAAATAGCCCTACCTTAGAATCTTTTTCGTCAAACTTTGCCCCTCAGCGTGATCCCCGCAGAAGCCTTCATGTACTTCCCTTATCATCTCCTTAGCTTTCTTTGGTGTAATACATCTGAGCAGTGGCATGGAATATCCTCTACAGTATAGAACACCATCGACCAGAATATACCTAGCAGCCTGCCTTTGAAGAGTTCTGGCTTTGTTCCTATCTGCCGGTAGTACTCCATTTGTAAGATACTCCAAGTAAGGCGCCATCCATGTATCTTCCATCCGGATTTCCATACTGGTTTCATTTGTTCGTATGCTCGACTCGCTCAATCTTTCCACTGGCACAATATTCAAAGTGTCAGCATCTTTTGCGCTTGCGAGTTTGGCTAAGGCATCTGCGTTCGAATTCTGATCCCAAGGTATTTGGTGGAGGGTATACTTCTTGAATTGGGCCAACAGATCTTTAGTTTTGTTCAAGTAGGCCACCATTTTTAGGCCTCGTGCTTGATATTCCCCTAGAACCTGATTCACTACCAGTTGTGACTCACTGTAAATATCCAGCACCTTTATACTCATGTCTTTTTCCATTCTTAATCCAGCGAGGAGTGCTTCGTATTCAGCTTCATTATTTGACGCTGTGAAGTCAAACCTAATGGCGCAGTGAAATCGATGCCCCTCTGGCATTATCAAGATCACTCTTGCTCCCGCATGAGATTCGTTGGACGATCCATCTGTGAATAACTTCCACGAAGGAGCTTCATCTTGGGGCTCAGGCGCACTAGGCTTTTCGCACTGCTCGTTGTCTGGGAGTTCGGTGAACTCTGTAATAAGATCAGCCAAGACTTTTCCTTTTACTGCTGCTCGCGGTGAATATGTAATATCGAACTGCCCAAGTTCGACTGCCCATTTTAATAAACGCCCAGCCGCTTCCGGTTTTTGGAGGACTTGCCGAAGGGGCTGATCAGTTAAGACTGTAATGGGATGGGCTTGGAAGTAAGGATGTAGCTTCCTTGAGGCCAAGATTAAACAATAAGCTAACCTCTCGATGGGAGGATATATCAGTTCTGCTCCGATTAGCCTCTTGCTTACATAGTAAACCGCCTTTTGTACACCTTCTTCCTCTCATACTAGTACCGCACTAGCAGCAACTTCGGTGATCGCCAGGTAAATGAACAAAGTTTCTCCTTCGATAGGCTTTGATAAAATAGGAGGCTGTGCCATATGGGCTTTTAAGGCCTGAAAAGCTTGCTCACAGTCTCCTGTCCATTCAAACTTCTTGTTGCCTCTAAGTAGATTGAAGAAAGGGACGCATTTATCCATTGACTTGGAAATGAATCTACTTACACTACAAGAAAAAACAGTATTCATAACACTTAAAAACTGTTAACCGGGACTATTGATAGCACTTCTGAAAATGCTAACATAGCCCATGTTATTAAAAGTCCAGTCTTTTCTATAACAGTTTTTGAATGTTATGTTCGGTGTTATCTTAAACTATTCAATAACACATTTTTAGGTGCTATAATATTCAAATAATAACATTTAGATAGAGTTTTTGGTTATAAATTTGAAGTTTAATCTTGTACTTTTTTCATAACACTTTTCAACTGTTACATTTGATTATTTTGATAACATTTTTAGTTTGTTATATTATATAAACCATAACTATTTTTTACGCTTATAATATGTTTTTAAATCATAACATATAGTAATAAAATTTTAAATTTTATTTTGATAAGTATACTTATATGGTTTTTTTTTAATTAACAGATTTTCATTATTGTATTTTGATAAAAAAAAATTCAAAATTAATCATAAAATGTAATTCTCAATAGATTGATAAACCATAAGTATTACATTAAACAATAACTAATTCAAACCATGAATGTGTCTACTTCATGAGATCTTAGTTCTAACTTATGTTTGAAAGCATAACATAATAAAGTTTTATAATCTTGAACAATTTTTACTTCAAAAATGAAAAATAGAAACATTACAAGATACACAAAAGTAAACCATGCGTGAAACTTGCTCCATCCTTCAATTCATCATCCTTTGTGCACTTGTCTTTGTTGTGAGTCCATTTGTTTAGCTACAACAAAATTTAAATAAGTAATGCTTCAACTTAAAGTTATAGTAAACTAAAAGAGTACATAAAAAAAGTTAATTACCTAATTATTACTTTATCAGCTGGCCATGCAATTATACTTCCTACAGCATCTTCTATAGTAGACATAATTGTTGAAGGCCTCCACAGAAATGCATCATTCTTTCTCACAAGATCTATCCCCACTTTCATAGCACTAGGCCCAAGAGGAACATGGTGAACCTCATCCTTTGGGTCACTTGAGATAAAATAACCTTCTGCAATAATTTCTCCAGATCCAATCCAATCTAATATTTTGCATTTTGAGCCAAATGTGTGGTTCTTGACACTCTAACAATATATCAATATAACAAATTCAGCAACAGTAAATGATTTTATATTGAATATTATATGTTTTAGATTTTATCATTTTCATATAATTAGTATCAAAATTACCTGAGTGGAATGAACATGAGAATTTGATTGAACATTGACATTTGATTGCTCCTCACTCTGAGTAGATGTATTCTATTTACAAGTAAGATAGAAAGACATGAATTCAACATCAAAATTAAAAAAAATACAAAAGTAAAGACTAACCAAAAAATTAAACATGAATCTTAGTTATTATTGCAATTCAGCCACATGAAAATATAGTTTCAGCATCAAAATACTTACTTGATTTTTCATTAAAGAAACAATGAGTTGCTCCATGTGTTGCATTTTGTCTTTCAAATCTTTGCATTGACCTTCTATCTTCATCAAATGGTCATCTCTTTCTGACACAATTTGCAACTTTGACTGAGTAACTCCTCTTCCGAAAGCTCTCATGTATGAATTTTTTTTCAGGACCAAGGACTTTTGTGAGGATGTCTTCATTAACACTTGTAGTTGAAGACATAGCAGGATCTTTCTTATATTCTTCAACCAAATCCTTCAAAAATAAATAGTATCAATAAATGTATTCAAACAAATGAGTAAGTTAAAACTAAAGTCACATGATTTTGAAAGGGCAAGGTGTATACAAAAGCTTCAACCACTTCTGAATTTACTGGTTCGCCATTTTTCTTCTTATGTGCTTTGGTCCAAACATCAACTCTAGAAGGTGGTGTTTTGGTTTCACTATGGTTCATCTATCAAAATAAGAAAATAAATTAAAAAAATATCTAAACCAAATTCTATAATAAAACAACTATACATATGTTTGGCTTTACCAATTCATCAATCAATCTTGCATAACCTTTGCGACTACAAGTGTGGGGTAGTTGCTTTGTCCGTATTTTTTTGAATTTCTCGCTTGTATCCTAAGAATATAAAGTTAATAGAGACATTAAACTATAAATTTTAATCATAAATATATTTGGTTATAAGATGTTAAGAATAAAATACCTTAAACTCAACACTATTTTTTTCTTTAACAAAACTTTTCCACTCAATCATAGATTTAATATTATCAGGCTTTAGTTTCAATCTTGCTTCTTCATTTGGTGCCTTTGTTATTTTAGTAACTAGCCTTGATTTTGAAGCTCTCCAAAGATCTGCCATACTTTTGAATATATAGTTCTTTTGCCAATCTTTGTCAACCTTATATCTTGCCAAATAAAATTAATAATAGGTTAGTATTAATGTAAATGAATTTCAACAAATTTCATGTTCAAGGCATAAAACCTGAGTATATATACCTGAATAGATTTCCATAAGACCTCTTTCATTCCTAGAGGAATCTTCCTCCAATCTTTTATTGTTACTGGTACAATTTCTCTAACAAGTGCGCCCAAAAATGAAGACAAAGATATTGATGTTGCACCTATTGGTTGTCCCTTTGAGTTAAACTTAACTTCCAAACGACCATCATTGTCTATTGCAATAGACTTCATTTTACTAGGGCCTCTAGTTCTCTTTTGGGTAATAGGTGCAACAACTTCTTCAGGTAGTTCTTGTTCGTCAGGCAAGTTTTCAACAATTGTGTCTGGCAAGTTTTTAACAATTGTTTCATTTGGGTTTTCTGGGATTTGTAGGCGTTGTGATTTTCTTGTGGCTGTTGGTGAGATGGCATGGTCATTTGAAGGACTAATTTCTACTTCAACCACTCTTTTAATAGATCCCCTAGTGGCTGTCATTGAAGCTAAAAATGGAGAAATTAGGTCATTAGTAGGTGGTCTCACTATTTTTTCAAGAGAGTCTATTGGTTGTTCAACCTCAAATAGATTATTAAGAGATCTCCTTGTCACAGGGGAGATGGGTATTTCTTCTTCATCAGAAGAGTCATTTCTTACAATCATTCTAGGTGTATTTTTCTTTGGAGACACATCCTTAGTATATCTCTCTTCAACAACCTTATCCATTTCCAAATTTAGTCTAAAGCTCTTCCTCATTTCATTGAGGAGTTTAGCTAATTTTCCTATAGGTATGTGTTTTGGCCTCTTTCCTTTTGTAGATGGAGGTGACATATCTTGTACTTGGCAAACTCTTTGACTAGTTTCTGATCAACTGTTTCTATAATTAGTACGAATTTTGATGAGTTGCAAAAATCATATATAACAACATATTATCAATTATCACAAAAAAAACATATAATAAAAGTCAGAAAGAAAGAAATAAACAGTCATTCTTGGCATCAAAGACATATGTTTTCAAGAGTTCTTCGCTAAAAATACACAAATAAGAAACAACCAATTAATGAGCTAAAGTATAAACTGAAATTTCCATTGATTACAACTTTGAATGTCAAGTGCAACATCTTCTACAATTTACAAAAAACACAATAGTAATCAAACTAATATACCCTCACAATCATCTCTAACATATTGTTCATCTTCCACTACATTATATAACCTAGATTCAGTAACTTCAGACATTACAGGCATGAATTCTTGCTCATCATAATTTTCCATGTCATAAAAACCTCTAGGGGGTGCCCTAATCACCACATACCAATTGGAAGAATCATGTTCTCTTGAGTAGAAGACTTGTTTAGCTTGTGAGCCTAAAATAAAAGGGTCTCTACCAACAGACCATTGAATTTGGTGTAGATTAACTAAAGTAAGACTATCCTCCACCCTAACATCGTTAGGGACATTTGCCCAATCACATTTGAAAATTGGAATCTGAACTATATAGTAATCTAACAAGATTATCTCCCTTATAACTCCATAGTATGAAACTAAATTAGGAACTTGAGATACATCTTTGGCACTAGATCTACACATAGTTGTAGCTTCAATTGAGACACCACTATTCTGTGTGGACTTCTCAATATCATGTACATGGAATCTTTGACCATTGATAATATATCCAGTGTAAGAAGCAGCATGTTTTCTGGGTCCATATGCTAGCCATTTCAACAAATCAGTTTCATCACAAGTTGAGGAATGCATAGGAACCTATACAAATAATAGTATGACATTGTTAATTTTCTTAATGATATTTAAAACAACTGATATGAACCAGTTAGTTTGCATTAATTTACCTTTTCCTTCATCCATGTTGAAAAAGTTTGTATATGTTTCTTCCAAAGTAATCCACTATTTCTCTCATATATTTTGTTTGTTTTCTTCAACTCCTCTAAGTGAATCCTAATTTATAGGACCAATGAGTTAGTATTACTACATTTTTAATATAAAAAAATATAATTTCTAATATCAGACACTTACTCTAGAAAAGGCTCCACAACAGATGTATTTAACAGAATGTATCGATGTGCAATTTCTAACAACTCATCTGTCAATATAATTTCTTTCCTCCTAGAAATTGGACGACCTTCAAGTATCACATCATTTGACCACTCTTCATTTCGATCTTCTTTTGTGTTTAGTTCAATTGAATGGTCAGTGAATTCATTACAAAAGCTCACACACTCATCTGCAAGATAACACTCTGCAATACAACCTTCAGGCCTTGCTCGATTTCTGACATAATCTTTCAATATCTTCATGCGTCTATTAATCACACAATTTCTCATCATTAATAGAATGTTCACATAAACTAATAAGAATAAACAAAACAATTAAGTCATAGTGATTCACCTCTCAAATGGATACATCCATCAAAATTGGATTGGTCCACATAGTCGTGCTTCTCGTCCGATATAAACCACTAAGTGAATCATGACATCAAAAAATGATGGTGGAAAGAATCTTTCTAGTAAGCATAAAGTTTCAATAACATCATTTTCTAATGCCATTATGATTTCTCTATCAAGAACACGTTGACATATTCGATTAAAGAACGTGCATAATCTTATTATAGCATCTCTTGGACCCAATGGCATCAGTCCTTTTATAGCCACCGGTAGTAATTGTTGCATCAAAATGTGGCAATCGTGTGACTTAAGGCCCATGAGCTTGCATTGTTCCATTGAAACACAATTTCGAATATTTGAGCTATATCCATCAGGTACTTTCAATGAGAACAACCTTTTACAAAATAATTCTTTCTCAAGCTTTGATAGTGTGTGTAAAGCGGCAGGAAGATAAGTTCTAGTCCCCTTCTCTTGTGGGTGTAATGCACTCCTAATACCCATATGTTGCAAATCCAAGCGAGCTTTTAGTCCATCTTTACTTTTTCCAGCAACATCTAGCAATGTATTACAGATGCTTTCACAAACATTTTTCTCCATGTGCATCACATCCAAATTGTGACGAACATACAATTCCTAAAAAAATTGCAAAAGAAATAACTAATGAAATTCCTCCAAAAATAATAATTTACACAAAATTTTTTTAGAGTAATAAGAATGTGCTAACCTTCTAATAAGGTAACTGAAAAAATATGGATCGCTTTTTCCACATTTCTTTTGAATCATTTTGTTTCCTTTTCTTTGAAGTGGATTTTCCCCAAACATTCACAAAATCTTTAAGGTGTTCAGCAATTATAGTCCCATTCATGATTCTTGGCGGATTTCCATGCTCAACTTCTCCATCAAACCAACTTCTTTTACTCCGAAATGGATGGTCTTCTTTAAGAAATTTCCGATGACCTCGATATGAAAACTTCCCACTATGTTTTATCCACTCTGAATGAGTACCATAACCACATAGGGGACAACTAAAACATCCCTTTTTTTTACAACCAGCAAGGTTCCCGTATGCTGGAAAATCTTGGATTGTCCACATCAAAATAGCCCGCAACTTGAAATTTGTATTGTCCAATGCATCATGAGCATCAACACCCTCATTCCATAATAATTTCAAGTCCTCTACGAGGGGTTCTAAGTATATATGAATATCATTCCCAGGTTGTTTAGGTCCTGGAATTAACATTGATAATAAAATATTCTCCTGTTTCATGCACAACCATGGGGGTAAGTTGTACATGACCAACAAAACAGGCCAAACACTATACTTAGAACTTAAATTACTAAATGGGTTAAATCCATCTGTGGAAAGGCCAAGTCTAATATTTCTCTCTTCATTTGAAAATGATGGCCATTTATCATTGACTAGCTCCCATGCTGCTGAATCCACTGGGTGACGCATTTTTCCATCACAACTTTTATTGTTGTGATGCCATCTTAATTCCTTTGAAATTCTTTTAGACATGAACATCCGTTTCAACCTAGGGATTATAGGAAAGTACCTCAAAACTTTTGTTGGGACACCATGTCGAACCTTTTTAGTCAGCTTATCTGACATCCAACGTGAAGTTCCACATGTTGGACATTCTTACAAGTTTTCTTTATCTTCTCTAAACAAACAACAATCATTAACACACGCATGAATCTTTTCATATCCTAAATCAAATAATCGAAGAAATTTTTGAACTTCATACATAGACTTGGGGATCATATTATCTAAAGGAAACATATCATTCAAAAGTCTTCACAATTCATCAAAACTTTTGTCAGACCATCCATTGGTAGTTTTAAGATTATACAATGCAACAATTGACGATAACTTAGTATATTTAGTGCATTGTGGATATAATGGAGTGTTTGCATCTTCTATTTTTTCCATAAAAGTGTCATCATGACCTTCTAGATGACTTTCAAAATCACAACCATCAATATTTGTAGCCCTAAACAAGTTGTAAGAATCAAATGTTTCCATTATCTCTACATTATCATCTCTTGATAATTCTTCCCCATGATGAAACCAGATTTTGTATGTTGGATCAATCCCATAAATGACTAAGTGTTCATACAAAATGTTAATACATTGGTGACTTAAGTTTCGACAAACTTTGCATGGACACAATAACTTTTCTGGATAACCAACCAGCTTTTCTGACATTTCTACAAAATTCTTAGCGCCTTCTCTATACTCATTCGAGGCTCTACAATTCAAAGACAAGTTCATATTTATAATATATTAGTAACAAATACAGTAAGTTACTAATTTTACTAAGCTAGCACTAATTAAATCCCTAATTCTTATTACCTATTGAAGTGTAGCCAATTTTTATCAAACATGATCACCAACTTAGTTATCCTGTTCTAACCAACAAAAAGCAAAATTTTGATAAGTCTATGTAATGGTAAATACAAAATTGTATCAACCAAAATATACTATATGATTTGATTTTTAAAATTACTTGATTTTGAGTTCAGAAATGAATTTAAGCTGTTTATTTAGTCTTATTGCTAAAGTTGAGATAATTCTGGCATTTCCAATCCTCATCTCAAAGAAATATTATATATATTTATATATATATAAAGAGTATTGTCAGTTCAAGAATTTGATATCTATTTCAATATGGTAGTTTGAGGGAGCTTCTGATGAGGGAAATAAAGGAGTTAGTATATGGGATACATTTACAAAACAACCAGGTGAGAACTTCAAAAAAATAGTTCGATAACTTTTAAGTAATGCATAATTTCTTTTCTAAGCATTAGATGAAGATATAGTGGTTGATGTTTGTTACTTGTATGGTATTACAGGGAGAATTTTAGACTTGAGTAATGCAAACAAAGCTATTGATCAATATCATAGATGAGGGACCATATAAAAAAAAAATTAATAAAAAAAGGTTGCTCAAATTTGTTGACATCTTGATTTTAATTTTGGACTTTAGCTGAGAAGACTTTGATACCATATTATGAGGTCAGTTTTGTTTTCCCTTAGACCATTCAGATTGTGCTGTTTTCTATATCAGATTCTAAATCTCTAAAAGTAAAAACAGATAAAAAAAAAAGTAAAAAACATCAAAAGCCTCTGAAGTTTCCTATTGATCCTACTTTCTGGGTTGCCTTGCTTCTGGGCAACTAAGGGAAAGAAACAAAAAATGAACAAATACAAAATATGTATATAATTTAAAAAAAAAAACCCTTTTGAAAACTTCTTCCCAAAACAAATGTACATATATATATATATATCTTATTAGCTATTTTCAACCACTCCCCAAATCTGTTCCCTCACATGTGTACTATTTTTGCTTGATTTCTTATCTAACTTCCTGCTGTACATTCCTGTTCTGTTGTCTTTCTTTGCCTGGGAATTGGGATTTTTTTTACCATGAAAAATAATTCCATAAATAAGAGAGACAAAGATTTTTTTTCTCATCAATCAGCATAATTGTTTAGTTATCAAACTTATCATTAGAATAATGTATGTTTTCTTTGCAGGCAGGTATTGACGAAGTATCACTTCTCTTGTAATTGTTTATATTAGCTTTGCATTGTTAATGTATACTGATTTGGTTCCCATTCAATGAAAATTTATTCTAAAGAGACTGTCCAAAGTTAAGAAAGAAAAATATGGGAAAATTCAACTCAGATACTGTTTCAGTGCATACATTCAAAGCAACTCATTTTTGTATTTATGATAAATCAAACATGATTTAATGTTAGCAACTAACACTATAGCTACCAAAGGAACTCAAAATCCGTGAGATTTGGTACTGTTTTTCACAATACCATTGGGAAATGTGGCTGGGGGAAATTATTAATATATCCTTGTTTTGTTATGGTTAAACGACAATGGTGGTGCCATTGGAAACAAGGATATATTAATAATTTCCCCCAACAAGGATATATTATTCTAATGATAAGTTTGATATAGTAAAAGGAACATGTTAATTTCTTTAGTTCTTTTCTTTACTTTCCATAAAAAAAATAAAAAGGAACATGTCAACTTCTTTAGTTCTTTTCTTTATTTTCAATGTATGCATTTGTTTTTCATATGCTAGAACTACTTTTTTTGGTATTCTACAAGACTTGCACTTAATATATAAATTTTAAACAGGAAAATATCCAGAGAATTTTCTCATAAATAGTACTTTTGTTAATGGGATGTTACTCTTTCTTTTGTATTTGGTTTTTGATGTATATATTCAAACTAAAAAAATTTATGTACTGGCCTTGTAGTAAAAAATGTTTTACATTTTATTACCCAAGTTTTTGAATTGCAAGAAGCTATTTCTATAATTATTCTAATATATTTCCCCACATGGGTTTCGATTCTACTTTCAAATTTCTATGGTTTTTGAAGTTTATTAGATATACATCAAATAACTAACAGAAAATCAGAAAACATTCCAACCATATTTATTAACCAACCATCCATCATTATCAATTCAAAATATTCAATCAACACACAAGTTTTCTTCCTTATCTCGCCGCAGCACACAAATTTATCAGAACCTACTTCACTAATACACACAAGTTCTCAACCTTCCGTTATCACCGCAGCACACAATAATAATAATCTCAGAACCTACTTCACTATGGATGAATATCTAAGATATTCAAACTCCTCTAACATTTGCAAAGTATTTTAACAAAAATAAAAGAAAACATACCTCTTGCAAACTGCTGCAAATAAAGTTCCCTCCAATTTGAAATCCAATGAAGCCACTAAAATGAAAGCAAAATTACATACTAATTAATAAACTATCAACATCAATCGACCTTTAATTAGGAGTCATCACTAAAAAAAATTACATAATGAATACCTTGAAAGTGAAAAAATAGCCAAATGAACCAAACCTAGCTGAGATGAAAATATGAGATCCCTTTATAAATGCCTCAGTTCCCTAAAGTTGCTTGTCTTCTTTTCTGAATTTCTGAAAGAGTTAAAGAAATTTAGAAACTTGTGTAGAGAACCCAATAAATCAAAAAGTCATGTCACAATTATCTCATATTGAAAGAACAACATGCTTATAAGATCAAAATAAAAATTACATGAACAAAGACATAGATATTATTTACATACTCAAATGATCATTGATTAAAAAATATAATAACCTCCTTTAGTTCAGCTCTTATTCTGTTTTTTTTTTTGAACAAAGAAAACTAAACCATCTTATAGATTTCAATGTTATAATTATTTTACATATTTTGGTATCTGTAGATGAAATTTGTAAACCCAATAGAGTTACAGATTTCACATATACTCAACACCTATCACTGAATGCAACAAGCATCTTTTTTCTTTGTACCACTGTCTCTGTGATCACTCATTCTATGATCTTTCAGATGTGGGTAGCTAAGTCAACAAATTATACATAGTAAACAAATTGACTATATCAAACAAATAATAAGCATATGAATTACATATGGAAGAGCATGTAAAATAAAAAGGTTAAAAAAAGTATTATTTACCATTCACATAAGCATACATGATGGAGATAAATAAAAATATAGAATAAACAAATTATATAAATTTATGATTTGGTTTAAAAAAAATACCTTTAAATATAGAAAACTCAGATCTTGTAAAACCTCAGAGAAAGTTCAGATGCTTCAAATTTGAAAGTATTAGTGTTTAAAATTGTTATAGAATAATATGAAATGTAGATATTTGACAAAATTTTTTTTTTCATAAGATGCGAAATGAAAACATACTTATAATCCGCCTAACAACTTCTCTGATTTTATACCATTTCAATCAATATATTGACCAAAGCAAAAAAGAATTTATTGAAAACAATATAAAGGAGAGAAAAAACTAACATTAAGTATTCAGAGGTGCTTAAACACTAAATATGCAAACTATTAGAACACTGTAATAAAGGCTGTATTGTGAGAACTAACCCAGTACATAATGTCCTTTATTTATTTATTTTTTGAGTTTTTGCTTTACAGTGGCTCTTTTCATCTACTTTTATTTATATATATATATATATTTATCATTCCTACAATGCGAAAAAACATAAATCCATACACTATTTCCTGAAATTTTCAATCACTTTAACAAACACATTGACTTCAAAAATTTCTCTAGGTATCACTACCAAACCATATTTTAGACTATGAGTGGCGTCATAATGTTCGAATTAGAGATAGAAAATAAATAAAATATTTATACCAGAGATAATAAAATATTTTAACATCTTTTTCTATTATTTTAAACTATTAGATAATAATTTTTCTTAATTATTATATACAACTCAATCTTTCACATCAAAAGATAACCATTCTAACTTCTAAGTTTAATTAGTAATGAACATTGTTTAGCTAATGTTTATTATATTAGTTACACTAGATTCAGTCTCAATCATGACTGTTCTCTATTGGTATATATTAGCAAAATGATCATTTTAAAGTTACCACTTTCAACGAACAGAAGTTGATTAATTCATTTTTTTATCCTGAAATTCCTTTTACATGATTGAGAGTTTGTTCCACTAATTACATAAAAAAAAATTATATAAGTAATTAGTACTATGCCTTTGGGGCCTAACTTTGATTCATTTTGATCATTGACCCACTAGAGCTAAAATCAATCTCCTCAAAATTAATTTGGCAGATTCAAGAGACTTGAGAAAAGGCCCAAGAGCTACCATGCATAGATATGCACTCAATATATTAAGATCTATCTTTCAAAAATATATATATTAATTTTTTTTCTTTTTAAATAAAAGGTCAATTTGCATTCTATTTCAAGTAATAAATTGCAAACGGCATTTTTATTTTGTTTTATCCATTTATGTGCAGAAAGAAAAGTTTTCTGTATAATTCAGTGCTTCCAAACACAGTTATATGACTGGCTTACTACTGATTAAGTATCTGAAACAAGTCAGAAGGCAAAAATAATAAATCCTATCTCTGGTATTGATTCATGAGCCAAACAGAAACCAATTTCCACATATCTACAAATTTTAACCGGAGTAAATAATAGGACTTTCCAAAATAAAAGTCACACAATTAAATATCATACACAAGTTTTACATCCACTTACTCAAGAATTATGTGGAGGTGACTCTTAGTCTTTAAGGATCCAAGATATTTCACAATATTTTTGTGGTTCAAATTCTGCAAAAGAGAATAAGGTTTATCAGTCTCTGACCATTCACCTTCTTCCAAGGATGCTAGTTGTAGGATTCAACTCAAGTGAAAGAACATAACAATGAAGTGATAGCTATCCATGGTGTTTAACTAAAATGGAAGTCCTCAGTTTATATCTCAAAAATTTCATTGCTAAGCTGCAGGTTTTGGCATGCATCAACCAATCTTTCTTATTTGTGAGTTCAAAACTGCATAATTAATACACGCTACTTGAGTCATACAAGCAAGATAACAGTACCTTCAGTAAATCTATCTCTTGCTGTAAAGTTACGTGGAAAGGATCCAAGGGAAAGCCATCAAAGAGAAAAGAGACTAAGTTAGTAGTCATGCATAGATACTAAAAAATAAACAATTTATGAAACACTGAAAATAATTAAATGTCAATCATATGGGTAGGAGTACTTCGGAATCAAGTCCTCGTGAAACCTTTAATGCTTAATAATGTTTCAAGCTTTTCAATTTACTAACTTCTTAAAAGCCATATTTTCAAGATCTGTGGTGTTCTGGGAAAATAGATGTGACATATCAATCTACAACATTCAACCAACAGTTATCAATATTTTCAAGATCTGTGGTGTTCTTTCACAACAGTTATCTTCCTCAAAGTTCAGCTCTTATTCTGTCAATAGCTCTTAGAAAGTTCTTTCACAAAAGTTATCTTGCATATCAATCTAGTTTCTATCAAAGATGGGTTTTTTTATCATATCAATCTACAACATTCAGCCAACAATTTATATTATCAGGGATGAGAGAAACGAACCTGAGATAGTGGGCGTGAGGCAGAGAACTCGTGAGGCAGAGAAGCTCCACTCTGGAGCGTGACTTCAGGAGGCGGAGAAAGAGCTCGACTCTGGAGCGAGTCTTCGTGAGGCAGAGATGAGTTGAGGGCGGAGAGACTTCGTGAGGGCGGAGAGACTTTGTGAGGGCAGAGAGACTTCGTGAGGGCGGTGAGGCAGAGATGAGTTGAGGGCGGAGAGACCTCGTGAGGGCGGTGAGTCTTCGTGAGGGTGGAGAGGGCGGAGTGAGTCTTCGTGAGTGAGAGATGGAGGCTGAGAGAAAGGGTAACTTAGAGAAAGGCTGAGAGAAAGGCTGAGAGAAAGGGAATTTGGCAGAAATTCATTTTGGCCCCTGAGGTTTTAGTCATATGGCGCCAAAATCAGACCCGTGTGTTTTTAATCCCCACTATTCAGATCCGTGTTTTTTTAATCCCCCACTTAATAATAGCACTTCTAAATATATGCTATTCTTTAATGTAATATATACTAAATATTGTTGTAGTGTTAAGGCTGCAATTCTCTTAGTTAAACTTTGTACATCCTTGATCTTCTCTGGCGATTTCAAGTCGATCAGGGCTTTTATCTTGTCGGGGTTGGCCTCGATTCCTATTGAATTAACAATGAACCCCAAAAATTTCCCTGATCCAACTTCGAAGGAACATTTGAGAGGATTTAGTTTCATCTGGTACTTGTTCAATACATCGAAACACTATTGTAAATCCTTCACATGTCCTTCTGCTTTTTTCGAATTTACCAGCATGTCATCCACGTACACCTCCATGTTTACTCTGATCAAATCTTTAAACTTGTGGTTAACCAGTCACTGGTAAGTCGCACCTGTGTTTTTCAGTCCGAAGGGCATCACTTTATAACAGTTTAATCCCGTATCGGTCCGAAAGCTGGTGTGATGCTCGTCAGGGGGATGCATGCTGATCTGATTATAGCCTGAGTATGCGTCCATGAAGGAGAGGATCTCATGTCCTGCAGTAGCATCGACCAACTGGTCGATCCTTGGGAGTGGGAAGCAATCCTTTGGGCAGGCTTTATTTGTTGGTTTTTATTGATCAAATCAGAGATTATGCATAGCGGAACAACAATCAAATTGTCAGATTAATCCCATAAGATTTCTAGATCTACTTCTTCACACTCATATATATATTGAATCAAGGACAAGAATAGAAACATTCCCTCAGGTCCTTCCTTGCTGCTATCTTTTTGTATGGCTGAATCCTTGAGATCTCACACCAAGATCTTCCAAAATGTTCTCAGTCACCCAAAGAACGAGTGTAGGCTCGCTATACAAATAATAGGCAATAATTATTTATCAGATATTCTCAACACATGAGATCTGATAAAGTTTGGACCTAGGTTTTGTGAAGAACAATGACCTTTGTTTTTGTCACTGATCTTCTTCTCTGAGAGAATCCTAGATATTTTTCTATCCCTGAAAACTTACGTTCTTTGAAAACTGATATCCAATATTTAATAATATCCAATATATTAAAATATTTGTTATTTTAAACAAATTCAAAATAACTGATCAGTTATCAGATTTTTGTTTAAATAATAATATTTAAATCAAATCAAAATATCTCATTATTTATTTAATATTTAAATAACTAAAATTGTGGAATCAAGAGACCAAGTCTCTCTCTTATGCGTGTAGCACAGTGCATGTGCACTGTGCCACACGTGTACCACATGCATGTGCAGGCATGTGATTTTTCCCAATTTTATTATTATTTAAATACCAAAAATCCCAAAAATAAATTAATTCAAAATTAATTATATTTCTGATAAATCAAATAATTAATTAATTACACATAATTAATCAATAATTATGTTTGATACATAGAAAAATATTTTACTTATCACATAAGTCCTTTTTGCCCATTTTTGTATTTGCCTTTGACAGTGATTGTTTGAGCCATTTTGGGGACCATGGACCTATAACATTAAGCTCCAATAAATTGAAACTAAATAATTAAACTCTTTAATTATAATAGTTAATTTATTAAGTCTGATATTACTCCACTATAAATTCAGAATTGCACTCTTTATGTTATAGACATTCTTTTACAGAAATCTTTTTCTTAAGTCGTCCATTGATATAACCATCTTACAATAGTTCAACCCTCTAATTAATTAGTTCATAAATTAGAATGGAAGAATTACCATTTAACCTTTCTAATTTACTTCTTATTCCTTAAGTACCATTAATTCACTAGTGAATAATTAATCTATAATCTAATTATAGATTTGAGCTCAAAATCATTCAGTTCCAGAATTAACCCTTAAGAGAACTAATATACGATCCGTTAGGAAAGATTAGATTCCGTATTGTTGATACATGTTCCCAGCCATCCATGATATTAAATCTCCAAAACAAAAGTCATTAGCCTCATTCTTTGAAGAGACCTTAACGAGTGAATCAAAAGATTTAATAAATATGAACAGGAGTTCATGAACACTCAGGATTTAGGTTGATCTATAAATGATCATCTGTTATGATATGAATTACAAGTCTTTATTGCTAAATGGTTTTTGGATAAAGACTTTAATTCATATCGGTCCATGTCATATATAATCATATTATATAAAGCACCTTTACCGAGATGTCTTTCCACATCAATAATCCGAATCTAGATTATTTGTATCATTATGATACTCAGTAAACCGTACTTACAACTCCAATTAAAGAATTCCATAACTTTAATTTGTTGTTGTTGACTATTTTTATTCATTCATGTGATCTTAATTCTCTCGTACTAATACAAGATCACACCCTCAATAATGAATATGGAATTTTTATGATATTTACAAAATTATTCAAACAATAATTTAACAATCTAAATATAACAATAATAATAAAGCCATCGTATTTATTTATTCACAGAAAAAACAAATGTCTTTACATGTGTTATCCAGATTTCCGGATAGCGTCTAGATTGATGACCTCGGGGAAGCGGAATTGTCGATGTCTTTCACGGTAGGTGACCAGAGCTCGCGGATGGACAGAAAGGCTTCGCCTCTCCTGTCTGGTATCCGGATTACTCTTCCAAGCAAGCACAACACGGAAACTCGTCGACTCTCCCGGACTCCCGAAGAATACCCCTCGGGGAGGCCCCTTCCAGGAGAGGCTCTTCGAGTGGTCTCCGCGGAAACAGTTCCGTGCCTCGCACAGAACAAAACCGAACGGTCGAGTCCGGGAGAAGGCATATTTGGAATGATATCCATCTGACACAGGATCCCGCCTGACACGCCCGTCAGGTCAAAGCCGCACACATCCCAGCACGCCTAAGGGTACCTTTTCGCCTACTGTTCCGCTGACAACTTGGAAAAGACGGCTGACTTTGTGTGTTCCCCATACTTTCACGTAAATATACCCACATAGAGTCTTGTAGCCATGCGACTACAGTAATTGTATCCCCTATTTATGGCTGGTGTAGTTAAGACTCATGTACGTAGAGAAAAACCCTAATCCGAAACCCTAGCTATAAAGACCCCTTCATTTTACAAGAAGAGGGACGACCAACAAATCACATAGCAAAAACTCTACCAAAATCTCTCTAGCTTCATCTTCTTCAAGAGAACCCGAGAGAAACATTGTGAGTGTGTGAAGTTCTTGTGCACCAGCCATCTTACTGTAACCTTTTCCAAGTATAATAACATCGACTCGTGGACTAGGGCTTGTTAACGCCTGAACCACGTAAAAACACTGTTTGTTTAGTTACATTTCAGCATTTCTACAGTTCTTATCTTTTTATTATTCTGTTAGTTATTCGTTTCCGAAAAACTCGGTAAACATTTTGGTGCTTTCATTGAGAGCTGTAGGAAGTTGTTAGTCAGCTCTTTTTCTGTGTACGTTTTTTGTATTCACTTCGTACTAAAGAGATGGTGACTACGAGAAAATCCGCTGTTGACAAAAATGCTACGGTCAACCCCGATACCGTGATGGAAGATGTGGTGCAAAGCGAACCCTTAGACTACCAAGGTGAAGACCCGACATCCCGCCAGGATCAGGTCAGTACCGAAGATACAACATTCTTAGAAGACGAAGAAGAGTATGTCCAAGACGGTTATTAGAAGGACGACTGCTACTATGAGAAGGACCCAGAACTGGTCCAAGTAGCCGAAGAACTGGTGGCCACTAAGGCCAAGCTTGCTGAGCAGGAGCGCGTCTCCGAAAGAATGCAACGCATGATGGAACGCCTCCAAAGTAAGTTCGGAGATCTAGGCGACTCGGACGAGGATGCCTCTGTTCGAGGTGGGGCTGACGCCCCCATGCCGGATCCACCCGCTGCTGGACCATCCAAAGCCGCCCCCAACAAGGGCAAAGAAAAAGTTGGAGAGCCTGTGCGCGCTGACGCCCCTGCACCTCCTAAAGGCGTGAATCACCAGGCCGACTGCCCCCCCCGCGCGCAGAAGGTCTCTGGCGCTCCTAAGCCCAGACGCCCTTCAGCCCCAAGGGGGCACTCTGTGCCTAAAGGGCCCGGTGCTAAGGCACCCAGGCCTAGGGGAAGGAACAACCGCCCCAGTGATTCCGTCAATCAGGACGGTCGGGCTGCGAACTCGCACTCCGAAGATAGCTGGTCCACGGTGGACCTAAGAAGAAGGTTGGAGGCCAAGTATGAAAAGGCCAAAGGGGAAAAGGCCCGGCCTCGCGGAGATGACCTCCGAAATCATATTAATGACAAGCTCCGGGGACGTGACCTCCCGGAAAGTGATACGAAGAGGCTCGAGGAACAGATTGCTGCCTTGACCAAGCTGGTCCGGAAGCAAAGTGGGGCCCTGTCAGATTCTGAGGAGGAAGACCCGGAACCATGTATTAGGAGGATCGCAGAAACGTCCCTCCCGGATAACTTCAAAATGCCTCACATAGAATTATATGATGGGAGGACAGACCCGCGTACCCACCTAGCTAAATACAATAAAATGATGCAAGTGGCGCGTGTCAGTGAGGACGCCAAATGCATGTGCTTCTCACTCACCCTTACCAAGTCCGCGGAGGACAGGTGGAAAAGATTAGCTCCCGGATCAATCCACAGTTGGAAGGAGCTACAGTCCGCGTTTAGGAGGCAGTTTATTGCTGCCCGCGACCACGACATGGAGGTTGGTTCCTTAACCAACATCAAGCAGTAACCCACTGAGAACCTCAAAGCTTTCATTCAGAGAATGATGGAAGCTGCTGCAAAAACCAAGGTCAGCGATGACATGAAGCTGATCGCCCTTCAATCGGGCCTTACTGTCGGCTCCCTGCTATGGGGGGAAATGCAAAGGAGACGGGCAGAAACACTGTCCGAATTCATGTCAAAAGCTCAGGGAATCATCAACCTTGAGGATGCCTACCAGCAGGCCTTTGGAGTTCCCCCGGCTCCAACCCCTTCCGTGACTGCGCCGAGCTTTGCTTCGCAAGCTCCCGCACCAGCCCTCACGCTTCCAGGAGCCCGATTCACTCCAAGTGTATATGGGCCTTCCGCGTCTGCTCAGACGCCGAGTCAAACCCATTTCTCTGGGTACGGAGCAGTACAAACCGGATGTAGTATCGCTCCTGGCATGCCGCAGCCCCAAGCGGAAGCCCCAGAACGAAATTTGAGCCAATCGCGGAGCAAACGAAGCGGAAGAAACTCCAACCGGGGAGACCATTCAAAGAAACCCCGAAAGGACTATGAGCCCAAGTTCACGGAATATACCAGTTTGATAGACTCGCGAGAGAATGTCTATCGGGCGACCTGTAATATGGTCAACTACAGGAAGCCCCCGAAAGTGTCTCACGGAGGAAGGCGTCCGCGAGACTCCAATAAGAGGTGTGAGTTTCACGGAGACGTGGGGCACACCACGAATGAGTGCCTTCAGCTGAAGGATGAGATCGAGTCCCTGGCAAGAGCGGGACACCTCGGTCAGTGGGTGAGGATACCCATTATCTATCCCGGACAGGGGGTAGTTCACGGAGCTGCATATTCCCCGGGACAAAGGGGGGCCGCTAGCGCTCTTGGAGCCGGTCACCCCCAAGCTCCCGGGTCTCAGTTCCCAGCACTTCCTGCTCCACCTGCTCCGGCGCCCATTGCCTTGTTGGCTCCAGGACCAGGCAACCCATATCCGCCCGGCCTTGCTCCGCCACCCGTTGACGGACACGTCGCCACCATTTCCGGAGGACCACACCTTGCCGGAAATACCCGCAACTCCCAGAAGAGGTACTTGAAGGAGTTAGAGCACGCCGAGGAGATGTGCGCTTTGGTCCAATCACCTGCTCAACGTCCCCGAATGATGGATCTTCCCATCACCTTCACGGAGGACGATGCTCGACATGTGCACTTCCCCCACAACGATCCCCTCGTGGTGGAAGCCCAGATTGCCAATAAGAAGGTCTCACGGATCTTGATCGATAACGGAAGCTCTGTGAACATCCTCTTCAAAGCGGCCTTCCACGCGATCGGATTGACCGAGACGGACTTGGCCCCATGCCCCATCCAGCTTCAAGGTTTCAATGGGGACGCACTCATGCCATTAGGCAAAATTCAACTTCCAGTCACCCTCAGAGGAGAAAGCGACGCTGGTGCCTTCAAGCATAGCACATTCGTGGTGGTCGACTGCCCCACGGCGTATAATGCCATCTTAGGCCGACCGGTCCTGATCGATTGTGGGGCCATAACCTCGATACGCCACTTATGCTTGAAGTTTCCATGCGATGATGGGCGTATTGGCACCCTCCGAGGAGACCAAAGAAGTGCACGGAGCTGTTATAACGTCTCCGTCCGAGCCGTCTACACGGTCCGAGAGACGTTTGCTGCCATTCCTTTGGCGGAAGTATTGCCAGAAACTGGGGGTGCTCAGGAGGCATACTTTGACGAACTCGACCCAAGAGTGGGAATCGAGAAAGCAATAGAACCGATGGAGGACCCACCAAGGTCATTCAGGTGGGGAAAAACTTGCCGTCGGCCGTTCGAGATAAGATCGTGGCCACTGTGAAGGATAATCAGGATATCCTGGCATGGTGCCACGCTGATATGACGAGGATTAATCCCAATGTTGCGTGCCACGCACTCAATATAGACCCATCTGCGACTCCAATTCGCCAAAAGAGGAGGCCGCTGGACCCAGTGAGAGCCGAAGCCGTCAAAGCTGAGGTGGACAAATTGATGTCCATAGGCTTTCTCCAGGAGTCGCACTATCCCGTGTGGTTGGCCAACCCAGTTCTGGTCCCGAAACCCGATGGGTCCTGGAGAATGTGCATTGACTTCACGGACCTAAACAAGGCCTGCCCGAAAGATTGTTTCCCTCTCCCGCGAATCGATCAGATGGTAGACGCTACTTCCGGGTACGAACTCTTATCCTTCATGGATGCGTACTCCGGATACAACCAGATCAAGATGCATGTCGCGGACCAGGAACACACCAGCTTCCTCACGGATAAGGGTGTCTACTGTTACGTGGTCATGCCTTTCGGTTTGAAGAATGCTGGGGCGACATACCAGCGTCTGGTAAACAGAATGTTCAAGGACCAACTGGGGAAGAACATGGAGGTGTACGTGGACGACATGTTGGTAAAGTCCAAAACCTCCGGGGACCACAGTAACGACCTTGAGGAAGCTTTCGCCGTGATCCGAAAGTACGGGATGAAACTAAATCCAAAGAAATGTACTTTCGGGGTCTCGTCTGGGAAGTTCCTCGGTTTTATTGTCAGCTCCCGCGGAGTGGAAGCCAACCCTGAGAAAATAAAGGCGTTCATAGATATGCCTTCCCCCCGGAAGCATAAGGATGTCCAGAGCGTTACCGGAAGGATAGCTGCTCTCAGCCGCTTCGTATCCAAGGCCACTGACAAGTGTATCCCTTTCTTCAATGTTCTGCGAGGGAACAAGAAGTTCGAGTGGACCCCCGAATGCGAAGCAGCCTTCCAACACCTCAAAGAACATTTAACCCGAGCTCCCATTCTGTCCAAACCTGTCGAAGGAGAGGCGTTGTTCTTATACTTAGCTGTGATTGAGCACGCAGTAAGTGCCGCTCTCGTCCGGGAAGATGGCCGTATCCAGCTCCCTGTGTATTACGTAAGCAAGAGGTTATTGGACGCAGAGTCCAGATATTCGATGATCGAGAAACTCTCCCTCTGCTTGCTGATCGCTTCACGGAAGCTGAGGCCATATTTCCAGGCGCACACCATCAAAGTACTCACCAACCACCCTCTCCGACAAGTCCTGCAGAAGCCCGAGTCTTCTGGCAGATTGCTTAAGTGGGCCATGGAACTGAGCCAGTTCGACGTCCACTACCAACCGCGTGTTTCCATAAAAGGTCAAGCTCTCGCGGACTTTATTGTGGAATGCTCGGGAATGAATGACCTCCCAGAAGATCCTGTCCCGGAACTTCCCACCTGGAAGGTCTATGTAGACGGAGCCTCAAATGAAAAAGGAGCTGGAGCGGGGGTCATCCTAATATCTCCCCAAGGGCATCAGCTCCAGAGCGCCATCCGTTTCGCGTTCCCAGCATCCAACAACGAGGCAGAACACGAAGCCATGTTAGCTGGGTTACGACTGGCCAGAGAAGTCGGAGCCCAAAAAATCGAAGTATACAGCGACTCCCTACTTGTGGTAAACCAAATATTCGGGGAATACCAGACGAAAGGAGAAAGGATGGCTGCCTACGTGTCTCTCTCCCGCGACCTACTGCAGCATTTCAAAGGCTACCAAATCCGCTAGGTCCCCCGGGACCAGAACTCACTCGCGGACACGCTGGCCAAGCTTGCAACGGACCCGGAGATTGAACAGTATGGCTTAGTCCCCATCGGGCACTTAGAAGCCCCCAGTACTGAGACGCGAAGGATAAACGCCATCATCGACCATTCCCATTCCTGGATAGGACCCATCCTCAGATTTCTCACCACCGGAGAGCTCCCCACTGATAAAGCTGACGCAAGGAAGCTCCAATATCAAGCTCCCCAATACGTGGTTATGGATGGAAAGCTTTATCGCAGGGGGTTGTCCATACCCTTCCTTAGGTGTGTTGCCGGAACCGAAGTCAGCACCATCATCCATGAGATTCACGGAGGCTTCTGTGGCGATCATACCTCCGGGCTGAGCCTCTCCAAAAAGATCCTTCGACAAGGATACTTCTGGCCCACCATGAAGAAGGATTGTGTGGATTATGTCAGGAAGTGTGAGCAGTGCCAGAGGTACGCCAAGGTTCCGCGAGCGCCGCCTACGGAAATTACCCTAATGACCAGCCCCTGGCCGTTCGCCGTTTGGGGCATTGACCTAGTAGGTTCCCTCCCCACTGGAAAGGGTGGAGTGAAGTACGCCATAGTCGCGGTAGACTACTTCACCAAATGGGCTGAAGCTGAACCTATGAACACGGTCACATCTAAAAAAGCATTGGATTTTGTCATCAGGAATATAGTGTGTCGTTTTGGGCTTCCACGGAAAATTGTGTCCGACAACGGAAAGCAGTTTGACAGTGAACACTTCACGAACTTCTGTGCTTCGCATGTAATTATCAAAAGCTTTTCCGCAGTCGCCAGACCCCAGGCTAATGGACAAGTGGAAGCTGTAAACAAAATATTAAAAACCACGTTGAAGAAAAAACTCCAAGCCTGCAAGGCTCACTGGCCGGAAGAACTTCCGCGAGTACTTTGGGCCTATCGCACAACAGAGAGAACTTCGACGGGGCACACGCCTTATTCCATGACCTTCGGTTGCGAGGCCGTCATCCCAGTAGAAGCTATGATCCCCTCTCACAGGCAAGACACCTACGATCCTACCCGAAACCATGCCCTCCTCCAGGAGTCCTTGGACATGATCGAAGAGCTCCGGGAGCAGTCGCAGGTCCAACTAAAAATGTACCAAGGCAAGATAGCCCGACACTTTAACATGAGAGTCCAGAGCCGTGCATTCGAAGTTGGGGACCTTGTCCTACGGAGAGTATTTCCTGCTACGCAGGATCCGGGAGTAGGAGTCCTCGGACCCAACTGGGAAGGCCCCTATGAAGTCCAAGAAAAAGTGGGCCATGGGACGTATCACTTAAAGAGACTCGACGGATCTAAAGTCCCGCGCGCCTGGAACGCGGAGCACCTCCGCCGTTACTACCAGTAGGCCCCGGACCATCCAGTCGGAAGTCCTTGGTGAAAATAACAAAAGTGAAAAATGTGGAAATAATCCTCCCTGTTGTAAAACTCGCGCCTAGCAGGCTAATTTAATGAAACACGGAGAGATTCACTCCGCTTTTACTGCACCTTTTATCCCTGTGTTCAAAGCTGCGTTTTAACAAGTGACCACGCGGTCCGGAGACATCCGGACCCCACGCTCACTTGGGGGGTATACATGGCTAAGGCATAGCCATACGCCCCTTGAACAAAACTTACACAGAACACCACTTATGTGCTAGCATTGTGTTTGAAATTTTTAAATTGTTTGAAATGTTTAAATTGTTGAGCTTAGGTTTATTTGTTGCCATGAACATGCTTGCATTACGTGTCGTATGTGCATTATGTGCTTATGTGAAAATTGCCATGGAAATGCCTGCCATTACGTATCATAAGAATTATCTCCTGTGTAGCCCAGCGCTGGACGGAACTGGGGGTTGAGGCACGTTCATAAAGCTACACCAAAACACCCCCAACTCCCTGATAAGTCCTTTGCAGAAAGATCCGCGAACGCTGTAGAGCTTTGCTTCGCAAGCTCCAGCTCCGGGTCCCGCAAGGCGAAAGATGGCAAGATCCGCGAGCGCTGTAGAGCTTTGCTTCGCAAGCTCCAGCTCCGGGTCCCGCAAGGCGAAAGATGGCAAGATCCGCGAGCGCTGTAAAGCTTTGCTTCGCAAGCTCCAGCTCCGGATCCCGCAAGGCGAAAGATGGGAAGATCCGCGAGCGCTGTAGAGCTTTGCCTCGCAAGCTCCAGCTCCGGATCCCGCAAGGCGAAAGATGGCAAGATCCGCAGGCGCTGTAGAGCTTTGCTTCGCAAGCTCCAGCTCCGGGTCCCGCAAGACGAAAGATGGCAAGATCCGCGAGCGCTGTAGAGCTTTGCTTCGCAAGCTCCAGCTCCGGGTTCCGCAAGGCGAAAGATGGCAAGATCCGCGAGCGCTGTAGAGCTTTTCCTCGCAAGCTCCAGCTCCGGATCCCGCAAGGCGAAAGATGGCAAGATCCGCGGGCGCTGTAGAGCTTTGCTTCGCAAGCTCCAGCTCCGGGTCCCGCAAGACGAAAGATGGCAAGATCCGCGAGCGCTGTAGAGCTTTTCTTCGCAAGCTCCTGCTCCGGGTCCCGCAAGGCGAAAGATGGCAAGATCCGCGAGCGCTGTAAAGATTTGCTTCGCATGCTCCAGCTCCGGATCCCGCAAGGCGAAAGATGGCAAGATCCGCGAGCGCTCTAAAGCTTTGCTTCGCGCGGATCTAGCCTCGCAGGGCTCCATGCCAAGTCCCTGAAGTCAGCCACCATGAGGTTCGCAACAACAGTTAGTTTTGCTTCGCAAAGATCTAACCTTAAGTCTAGCGACGCTCACCAAAAGAACTCCCGTTCCAAACAATGGAACGACTCACCTTAGCAATCCCAGCGAACAGTATAACTACAAGTCCCGGGATTGGGTATTTTCCTCAGGAAAGATAAAGTACGGTGAAAGGAGCCTGGCCGTTGGAACCAGGAAACCTTCGTAACCTAGAAACTACGTGGGAAAAGACATCATCCGTTAAAGCTTCAAGTGGGAAGTGCATAGGTTTTGGCCGTTGGAACCAAAACCCCATACGCCCCTACAACAGTTTCTACCGTATAAATGTCTACCCTAAGCGCAAAGATAAATAAAGAACTCGGCAGAAAAGAAAGGAGAATGCTATGATTATGGCAAAAATGTCCGCAATGAAAAACTCAAAATGAAAAACAATTAAAGATAAAACCCCTTCAAGCATTGGGGGTAACTACAGCGTCCACGACCGCAGCTTCGGGGGCATCTGTTTCAGCGGAGGCTGGCGGAGTCGGCTCATTGGAAGGAGGAATTTGGTCATGAGAAGGTTCAGAGGTCCCCGCCTCTCCGGGATCTCCCGCCTCAGGAGCTTCAGCACATTCGTCAATGTTGTAAGTTTGGACGTACGCCTCTGGGCCCTAATCCCACACGAGTAGCTTCTCCCTCATGGCTTCGGCATCATCTCCCAGATAGCCTAACACCTCCGGGTTCACTTTCCAGAGTTGATGCATGAGGACCACATGCGATATATTAATAGTCCTGTTCAGTATCACCTCAGCATCCTCCTTCTCCTTCAACCGCTCCGCCTCGGAGGTTTCCAGCTGTGCTTCCGCGGCAGTTAGTTGGGCCCTCAATTTTTCCATTTCGGCCTTGGAGGCATCCCGCTCCCCCTTAAGAGAATCAATCGCCTTGCGCTGCTCCCTATTTTGGTTCAGCACGGATTGCTTCTCGGTCACATGCCCCCTGGCAGTGAATTGCAAAGCCCCGATCTCTTTATCATTCTCGGCGAGCCCCAACTGAAGCATAGACACGAGATCCCTGCTCCTCTTATGGAGTTGCTCCTCTTCGTGCAGCTTACTCTGAAGAGTGGAATATTCCTCTTGCCGCTTAAGGAGGAGATCGTTCTTTGATTGCAAGCGGGCTTCCAGGGTATCTTTCTCCACCTTGGCTTGGGACAGCTCTTCCCGGAGCTTGGAGTTTTCGGTCTTAATCCCATCCGACCGCTGTCTAAACTCATTCTCTGCCTTGGCCTGGTACTCTTGATATTTGGCAAGATATTTATTCTCCGCCTCTTCTTCAGCCGTGCACCGGGCCTGATCAATCTTCTCCGAAGCCCCCAAGGCCTGTTGGGTCAGTTTCTGTTTCTCCGCCTCCAAGGCCTGGCGAGCCAGTTGGCTCTCCTCCAGCTGAACCAGAGCTGCACCAACCTCCCGGAACGAGCGTTCCGCGATCATAGAGGCCTGCAAGGAAAGACAACAGGATGAGCTAAAGCAGGACCAAAAGACAGGTGATCCCAAAAAATAACAACTGACGGCTTACCCCGGACAGTTGCTGCTTCACAGCGTGTGTCAGCAACAGCGGATCCTTGCTGCTGCTGATGGCCCATTTCTCAGAATTGAGCTCGCATAAGCTCAGGGCCATGTCCTCCATCATCTCAGCTCCAAACGGCGCCAATGCACGTCCGAGCCTAGGCACCAGCCTCTTCTCCAAGGCTGGACCATCCAGAACCGCTCCGGCCGGGTGAAGAGATCTCACCCCCTCGGCCAGCTCAGCTCTCTTCACGGCAGACAAGTTATCTGCCCTTCCCTGAGTAACGGCCTTCTCCGCCTCTAACCGCCTCTTCAAAAAACTATCGGCCCGTCTTACACCCTCCAGGAGAGCAGCGGGAAAACTGGTTGGCTTCCGCGGAAAGTGGAACTTCAGGCCAGGCAGGGGAAGATTGGTTGTCTGAGAAGACGGAGACCCCGGAAGGGTGGACCCCCTTTGGGCTGAAGGAGGAGGCAGCCGGGGTATTAAGGCCCCGGTCTGTTGCTTTTGCTGCTGCGGCAGCAGAAGTAATTGCCCTTGTTGCTGCTGCTGGTTTGGATGTTGTTGTTGCTGCTGCTGCGGCGTTGGTGATTGTCTCTCTTGTTCCTGTTGCTGCTGTTGTTGTAGTTGTGATTGCTGTCGTTGCTGTTGTCGTTGCCTCCGACCGGGAGAAGAGTGTCTAAGGCGTTTGTTCTTAGCGCCCTCAGCATCTTCTCCGGGACGCTTGCTCACCCCAGTTGTCCTCACGGGGAACACAAGCCCTTCCCCGTCGCTACTGCTACTAGAGACCATCATAGTCTCGGAAGGCCCGTCAGCAGGGGACTTCTCTACCCTTGGATACGCTTGCGCCTCGCCACTTGTCTTCTTGGGGGAGGCAGCCTTACCTCCCCTACCAGCCTTGGTCTTCCGTCCTTTCCCCGTGGACGGGTCTTGGCTGGTGGCAGCCTTCTTAATAAGCAAAGTAACCCTCCCCAACATCTTGGCTTCAGGATACTCTGCAAGAAACGTACAAAGCAAGGTTAACGAACCAACGGGCAATGAGAAAGAAAATAAGTAAGAACCGGCAATCAACAAAAAAAGCACAAGCAAGCGCGCCAGCAGGGAACAAGAAACGAGAAAAAGAAAAGTTTGAAAGGGACGACCATGCACGAGAAACGTGGATGGCCTTCCCCGAGCAAAACAAAACATCGCTTCCTGCTCCAGGAAGCTCCCGTACTCCTTGAAGTCCGGGAATGACATGCTGAGAGAAGAAGGGCCAACCATGATGACACCTTCTGGCGGACTACCATCACTCAGACACCAGAGGAGCTCATCTACCTTATCGCAATACCTGTCGAAGGGTATCCTACGCGGATCTAGCCTAAGGAAACGGGGATCAAACCCCATCTGAGAGGTCCGGGAAACCTCAGACAGGCTGGGGGTGCGGATCAATCGAAAACTAGTCTTACCTCTCCCGGAGGTACTAGCCCCCGGAGCCCCTTCGTTAGGGTAAGCCGCGGCGTGGCGAGCCTCGATCTCCTCTTCCTCCGGCTGGGGGTCGGGGAACCTCTCCGCCCAACTAGGAGATAGAGTATATTCGTCCCGAGCTGCTTGGGTGATCACCTTAGACAGCTCCAGGGCAATCTGCTCCCGGATGTCAGCTGACACCTGAGTCTGCCCCCTACCACTTACTGGCTCGATATTTTGGAAGGAGGCGAGTAACCCATACTCCCTCAACGATTCGGAGGTCACAAGTCCCTCCACTCTCAACTCTTCCTCAGAAAGCCCTTCGTAGAACTTGGACCTCCTTATCATCTCCGCGCAGCGAGGTGTCCGCGGAACGACTTCTGCAAAAATCAAATACAAGCGTTAGAGATCCTCCCAAAAGGAAAATCAAACGCAAAGAAAAAAAGTTGAAAAGGAAAAGGAGCACTTACCAGGGATTTTGAAGTCCAAAGATAGGGCTGGCACCCTCTTCAGTGGGAAGCCAGTCGTCAGGAACCAGTATTCCCGGAGGTCTGGAACCCTCGCGGTATGACAAGTGGGGCACATCACGTCCGGGTGCCTTTCTAGCCTGTAAAACCCCACCTTGTCTGAGTGACCCCTCATAGGCTGAGACTTCAACCCATAAAAATACAGCACCTCCTCCGGGGTAGGAGCTTCCAGTCTCCGGGACTTGCAAAAGATGAACCACCCTGCTAAGAGCTTGTAGCTGGGAGGAATTAATTGGAAGGGGGCAATCCCCGCCTTCACACAGAAATTGGCGAAGTAACTCCTTAGGGGCAAATGCGCCCCACACACTATGTGTGCCCAACTCCAGGCACCATAGCCCTCGTGACTCTGGCTAGCTGACTCGCCCAGCACCGACAGACGGTGCCACATCAGACCTGGGATGTTCTTCAGGCCTGCCTCAGAGGAACACAGCTCCAGCATGCCATAATTCCTGAAAAGGTTCGGCTTTTGGTCCATCTCCCAGATGGAACTATTAGCGATTGGTGGGCTAGCCGCGACCACTTTCGCCTTTCCTTTCCCCTTTCCACCAGCGACAGGAGAGCCCTTCTCTTGGGCAGAGTCAGCCTCCCCCACAGCAAGGAGTTGTTCCTTTGAGATGTTCGTCACTGGACAAAAGAAAAGAAAGAAGAAAACACTCTAAGCAGTCAGCACCCTTGTCATACCCTAGTGGTATCAAAGGCGTCGGGGAGACCCTCCCCGAAAACTGCTTGGAGAGGCTCCCACCGAGCTTACCGAGGGGTTGGAACCATGCCACCCGAAGGGCAGCAAGGAACCAGACTCAGACCCCGAGCCTAAGCCCACCAAAATAAGTGTTTTTCCAAAGAAAGACACCCTAAAGGCGTTCATGCTTATGCCCTAAAACAGCAAAACAAGGGACGACTTTCCAAACGCAAATCACCAAAGCATGCAGAAAAGGCTACTTATCGACTCACAATCAATCACATGCCTACCAAAGCCCTATTCACGCATGCACATAAGCAATAATGGCAGAAACCTCTGCTCTAACAACTACCAACAACCTAAGGTCTGAGAGGAAAGAGCAAAGTAGAAATACTTACTGATATTCGGGTAGTTGGAGGTTGAAGAAGTAACTGGATCACTGCACAGCACGAACGCGAGAAGTAAAAGCTGCAAAGACGAACGGCGATTCAAACCAGGAACTTCGGGGAATAAACCCACTGCCAAATCAAAAAGAAAAGTTTCCAGATACTTACCAAAAGAAATGGCAAGTTCGGGGAAATGTAAGCTGGGAAGCCTGAGAGTTTGAAGGTTTGGAAATCTGAAAATCCTAAAGATGGAGAATCTGAAAGCGTAAAGAGGAAGAAAGGTCCTTTCCCTCGTTTTTATAGCAGGGAAGAAGCCGTTTCGAATTCCTCAAGTGGACGGTCCCGATCTCCCCATTCCGTGTGCGTCAGATCCAACGGCTGGAGAGGAAGCGACAATCCTATTTATGACTCCTCGGATGGGAATAAAGTATTTATTTCCCATCATTACACCACCTCGGGCCCTGAGTACCATTAAAAAACCGTCAAATCATTAGTCAGATGATTGACGCACGCATCCTCAACCAGTCGCCTCACGCACACGTCTTGGTCGCAGAACCATTCCCAGAATGACACGTGATCCTTGCCGCACTTGAGTACTTGATCTCAAACTGAAGAAATTCCTTTTCTCTTTCATACTAATACTCAGGCGGGAAAAAGGAACCCTTCCGGGAACACAGAAGGTGCCCCCTCGCCTAGTCTAAGAAACTAACTGTACAAGCTCCCAGATCTCTCAAAGCTCCGCGACCTTGGGGGGTAAATGTTATCCAGATTTCCGGATAGCGTCTAGATTGATGACCTCGGGGAAGCGGAATTGTCGATGTCTTTCACGGTAGGTGACCAGAGCTCGCGGATGGACAGAAAGGCTTCGCCTCTCCTGTCTGGTATCCGGATTACTCTTCCAAGCAAGCACAACACGGAAACTCGTCGACTCTCCCGGACTCCCGAAGAATACCCCTCGGGGAGGCCCCTTCCAGGAGAGGCTCTTCGAGTGGTCTCCGCGGAAACAGTTCCGTGCCTCGCACAGAACAAAACCGAACGGTCGAGTCCGGGAGAAGGCATATTTGGAATGATATCCGTCTGACACAGGATCCCGCCTGACACGCCCGTCAGGTCAAATCCGCACACATCCCAGCACGCCTAAGGGTACCTTTTCGCCTACTGTTCCGCTGACAACTTGGAAAAGACGGCTGACTTTGTGTGTTCCCCATACTTTCACGTAAATATACCCACATAGAGTCTTGTAGCCATGCGACTACAGTAATTGTATCCCCTATTTATGGCTGGTGTAGTTAAGACTCATGTACGTAGAGAAAAACCCTAATCCGAAACCCTAGCTATAAAGACCCCTTCATTTTACAAGAAGAGGGACGACCAACAAATCACATAGCAAAAACTCTACCAAAATCTCTCTAGCTTCATCTTCTTCAAGAGAACCCGAGAGAAACATTGTGAGTGTGTGAAGTTCTTGTGCACCAGCCATCTTACTGTAACCTTTTCCAAGTATAATAACATCGACTCGTGGACTAGGGCTTGTTAACGCCTGAACCACGTAAAAACACGGTTTGTTTAGTTACATTTCAGCATTTCTACAGTTCTTATCTTTTTATTATTCTGTTAGTTATTCGTTTCCGAAAAACTCGGTAAACAACATGCTTTTAGGACACACTCCTAACATTATTGAGGTCTGTGAAATCCACACAGGTTTGCCATTTTCCGTTAGGCTTAGGAACCAGCACTGGATTAGAGACCCACGATGGATAAAACGCCACCTTGATGAACCCATTCTCCTTTAATCTTTCAACTTCTTCTTTTAAGGCTCTCGACCGATCCTTATCGAGCAGCCTTCTTTTTTGTTGCACGGGTGGAAAACTCTTGTCTATGTTCAGGACATGGCTGATAACTGCAGGATCTATCCCAGCCATGTCTTTGTGTGACCAGGCAAAGACTTCCTGGTTCTTTCGCAAAAAATCCACCAGTGCATGCTTCATGGTTGGTTCTAAGTTTTTCCCGACTTTCACGACTCTGGTCGGGTCTTTTTCGTCAAGTTGGACCTTTTCCAGGTCCTTGACGGGTCATACATTTTCCTCAAAATCCCCAAAGCAAGGATCTAAATCTCTATCCTCACTTTGGGAAACACCCTATTTGGTGACCTCATCACCGGATTGGGCTTGTGTATCAATAGCCATTTGCAACCTATCTGGGGGAGTGCTTTTTGACGTTCCCTTCTTCGCCTTCGTGACTGAGGCATTGTTGCACTCCCTGGCCTCCCTCTGATTTCCCAACATGCGTCCTACCCCTGCGTCTGTCGGGAATTTCATGGCTAAGTTCCATATAGAGGTGATGGCCCGTAGATCAACCAGTATAGGCCTTCCAATGACGGCATTGTACGCCGAAGGACAATCGACTACGATGAAGGTAGCGAGTAATGTCCTGGTAGCAAGCGATGTACCTGCTGTCACTGGTAGTCTGATTGACCCTGCTGGGGCGAGTCCCTCACTAGAGAAGCCGTATATTGTTTGGTTGCAGGGCTCCAAGTCCTTAACGGACAACTTCATATGTTCCAGCGAAGTCTTATATAGGATGTTCACTGAACTTCCCGTGTCAATTAGCACTCTTTTCACCATCATATTGGCCATTTGGACATCCACGACTAGTGGATCGGAATGTGGGAACCGTACATGTTGGGCGTCGCTATCAGAGAAGGTTATTTCACCTTCTTCTGACCGAGCCTTTTTTGGCGTGCAGTCATCCACAGTCATCATCTCGATGTCCTGGTCGTGGCGCAGAGTCCGAGCATATCGTTCTCTAGCCTTTCCGCTGTTTCCCGCGAGGTGCGGGCCTCCACAAATGGTTAACAATGTGCCAGTTATGGGATCAGGCTGCAAAGGTGGCGAGCATTGGTGTGTGGGCACTTGCTTGTTGCCACCTGGAGCTTCTCGTTGGGAATTTCCCGAGGCTCGTATATACCTTCTCAAGTGTCATTGTCTAATAAGGAACTCGATCTCATCCTTCAGCTGGTTGCATTCATTGGTATCATGTCCGTAGTCGTTATGATAATGACAGAACTTAGTAGTATCTCTTCTCGAAATATCCTTCCGAATGTGAGCAGGTTTCTTATAAGGCACACTGGAACTCGTGGCCTGATAAACCTCTCCCCGAGACTCAATAAGGGCAGTGTAGTTAGTGAACCGTGGTTCATAACGATTACCCTTGGCTCGTTTATTGTCAGAGGTGGAAGGCTCATTGTGCGACCGTTTCCCCCCATTCTTTCCATTGCCATTGCCGTTCCCGTTTCCTTTACCGTTGCCGTTGGGTTTGGACCCATTGGCGACTTTGGCGGGCTCGGAAGTCCCCTTGTCCTTGCCTGGGGGCTTCCCTTCATTGGCGATGGCATCCTCGAGCTTGATATATCGATCAGCTCAATCCAAAAATTCCTGGGTAGTTCTGACCCCATGTTTTCTGAGGCTGTCCCAGAGAGGCGTGCGGCGCTTAACCGCTGCGGTTATGGCCATCATCTTACCTTCGTCTCCCACTGTTTTCGCCCCAGCAGCTGCTCGTATAAAGCGCTGGACGTAGTCCTTCAGTGGCTCTCCATCTTGCTGGAATATTTCGACCCGCTGATTTACCTCAGTCGGGTGCACACGACCCACATAGAACTGTCCGTAAAATTATTTCACGAACATTTCCCAAGAAACTATACTTGCAGGAGGGAATTTGAAAAACCACTCCTGTGCGGCATTAGAAAGTGTTGCAGGGAAGATCCTGCACCGAGCGTCTTCGGACACTTTCTGAATGTCCATTTGTATCTCAAACTTGTTGACGTGAGATACCGGGTCACCATACCCGTCAAAGTTCGGAAGCGTAGGCATCTTAAACTTTCTAGGAGTTTCTGCCATAGCTATCCTCTGGACGAAAGGAGTGCCCTTCCTCCTATCGTGGTCAATATAAGATGTTCTTCCCCCGACCAGTTGCTGCACTGCCTGGTTGAGGGCATCTATCTGGGCTTGCATGGCGCCAGGAATCGCCGAGGCCTCTGGTGCTGGGGGGACGTACTCGTCGTGTTGCTCCTGGCGATCGTTGAGTACGTCTCTTAAATCCTCGTCTCTCCTCCGCTGCTCGCTAGCTCCGAGCTGGTTGAAGACGTTATTTTGTCTGGGCTGCCCCCCAGCGTCCCGTCTTTCGGGTTGGTCATCCCGAGGTGGCAGGCTTCTGCCTCCACCTCTTTCTTCATTCCTCTGACCGGCATTTCCTCTGCCTGAGTCAGCCTCGTTATAACCATGGCCATCTCTGAATCTTGATTGGCTATGGTGGGATCGACTGTTCCCTCGGTTGCCTTCTCGGGATGGAACCTCCCGAGCATTAGAGGGTGGCTTGCGTTGGTCGGTGGGTCCCCGTGCATTATCATGCCATGGGGGGGCCCGAACCGTGGGGGGGCCCGGACCGTGGGGGGCCCCGGACCGTAGAGCCTGACTTTGTGTTCCTCCTGTTACCAGGAGGACGCTGTCCTCTGCTCGGAGGGTTTCGCTCGTCAACCCTATGGCGTCTAGGACTGCGAGGCGGCTGCCCGGCCCTATTCTGCCTTTGCTACGGGGGATTTCCGCGACCAGCTTGGGATGGAGGCTGTGCTTTAGGGTCCCTTAGCGGGACATCGTCTTGAGGCACCAGTGGCTACTCGGGCCTTTGTGGGCTCGAGGGTTGGATAGGCGGGCTAGGATCAGGACCCCTGTGGGGCGGCCCACTCATAGGTTGATCAAGCTGCGAGGCAGGTGCAGCCTAGTTCCTAGCCAGTTGTAGGGTTGCTTCGAGGGCTGCCATGGCCTCCCTCTGGCGACGGTCCATCTCCGCCTGTCTTTCACTCAGCTCCAGGCGCTGCCGTTCAATTTCCTGTTGCTGCCGTCCCATGATTTCGGCATCACTTTCCTACAATACCCCCAGGGTATTCTTCAGCGTCTCGGAGTCCATCTCTTCCTCATCGAATTCCAAATGTGGCTCATCCTCAGTTACGTTTGGAGGAGGAGGAGGCGGGTGAGATGGTGCAGCGCCGGCCGCCTGTCCAGTTTTCTTGGTAGTTTTCGCCATTGATCTTTCAATGATAATGTATCAAGCTCTTAATGAAAGCACCAGAATGTTGACCCTGATTTTGGCCAACTGACACGGAGTCAAATTTGCTTGATGTGGACAAATACGTTGAAATGAATGTGATGAAAAAAACAATAAAGAACACAAGAGTTTATAGTGGTTTGGCCCCAGAATCTGGTAACAACCTACGTCCACTTGAACTGTTATTGATATATATTTCAAAGGAGTGATCAAAGAACTAGGGTTCAATGAGTTTCACCAACCTCTGAAGAACAAGACAATATATCAAATAGAATAACTCCAATCTCAGATAATTCGAAAGCCAAAAGTCCCCTCCTTGAGCTATCTTTCTCTATTTATAGGCTCAAGGGGGATTACATTAATTTGTTACATATATTCTTTCCTAAATAATTGGATACTCAGGAAATTATGGGAGTCAATCTCGGGATTGACTAAGATCTTTATAAAATTATCATGAGACATGTGGAACCTGCGACCATACTGGTCGCAAGTAAACTTCGACTGCCTTTTGTTTGCAATATCTTTACTGGTCGATCCCCTAGCAGAACTCTGCCAGGTGTCAGCCACGTGTCCAGAAATCACTTGCCACGTCATCCGTGCCTGTTTTTTGGATAACAAGTACCAACTTAATTATTCCGCATTTAATTAATTGATTAATTAAATAATAAGTTGGTAATTATAAAATACAGAATTTCAATTGGTATTAGAGCAAGTCACTAAACTCCTAGTGAGATCTTGAGGTTTTATTATTCCGTTTAATTTGTTTTGTGTGAGATGTTGTACTTTGCAGAAGGAAACTCCATCACTCGGCCACCTTTATTGAATGATACTAATTATCCATACTGGAAAGTCAGGATGAGGGCATTCATCAAGTCACAAGATGAGAGGGCATGGAGATCTATACTCTCAGGTTGGACTCCACCAATTGAAAAAGATGATAAAGGTAATTGAAAGGTAAAATCTAAACTTGAATGGTCCATTGAAGATGAAAAATTATCTGGTTATAATAATAAAGATTTGCATGCAACTTTTAATGTTGTTGGTGAAGGCCTTATAAAATTGATATCATCTTGTGAATCTGCAAAGAAGGCGTGGAAAATCCTTCAAACTCAGTTTGAAGGTACCATTGATGTAAAGAGATCACGTTTGACCATGTTGCAAACTAGATTTGATGAATTAAGAATGTTGGAAACTAAAACTTTATCTGAGTTTTATGAAAAGTTGTCTGATATTGCTAATGAGTTTTTTGCCTTGGGAGAAAAACTAGATGAATCTGTGTTGGTTCAAAAAATAGTTCGTGTGCTTCCAAACAGCTTTGACACGAAATTGTTAGCAATGGAGGAGGCTAAGGATTTTGGCAAAATGAAGGTTGAGGAGCTTATGGGTTCGTTAAGAACATTTGAGCTAAATAAACAAATAAAGCAAAAGGGTAAGTCGAATCCTTCAATTGAGAAAAGCAAAGGTATTACATTTAAAGTTTATGAAAAAGATGTTTCTGATGATGAGAAAGATGATGAAATGGCCTTGTTAACAAGCAATTTTCAAAAGTTCATGAAAAATGTTGGAAATAAAAATAATTTTTCAAAAACTCCAAAAGGTAACACCTATTCTAAATCTTTTATTTCTAACAATAAAAAATGTATTCAATATCGGGAATGTGAAGGTTATGGTCATATTCAATCTGAATGTGCCAACACATTGAAAAAGAATAAAAAAGGTTTTAATGTAACTTGGAGTGATGATGATTCTGAAAGTAGTGAAGATGATAATGAGAAAGTTGCTTTAACCAGTGTTTTGTCAAGTGCTTTTCAGGAAAGAGGAATTTTTTTTGTGTTTAAACAATACCTTGACTGATGTCGATAAAGAGGAAATTGACTCGGATTCAGACGAGTCAGAACTCAATGAGGAATCATTGGCTGAATCATACAAGGTAATGTATGGAAAGTGGTTACAGGTTTATACTGAAAATCGTTCCTTGGTTAAAATGAATAGAGAATTGTCTCACAACATCAAAGATCTTGAAGAAAAGAATAAATGTTGTGAATTTGACTTGTGTTCAAAAAATTCTGAAATTGTATTTTTGACAAAACAACTTGACAAATTACAAAGAAATGTTTAAATGCTAAATCCAGGTTCTAACATTTTTGAGGAGGTTCATAATTCAGGTCGACTGAGTCATGCTGGATTGGGTTTTGTTGAAACTCAATCAAAAATGAATACTAAATTTATTAAATCTGAAAATATGTCTTCTGGATATTCTGGTTCAACTTTGCAAGGTTCTGTTTTTACAGCTGAATGTTATGTTTCTACAGAAATGAAGCATTCAGGTAAACCTGAAAATTCTCATGGGAAAAAGAAACGTTTCATTGTCATTTTTGTGGAGTAAAAGGTCACATTCGACCCAGATGTCTTACTTTGCAGAACATGTTTTGTTCTAAATTTTTTGGAAATTTTAAAGTGTTTCAAAATAAACATGCTACTTGACACTCTCACTACCTATGCTACTTGTCACTTTGCCATAGATAACTCTATTGATTTATGGCATGAAAAGCTTGGACACATTCATTTAAAAAATTTGAAAAAACTGTCAAATGCAGGAATTGTTCGAGGATTACCCAAACTAGGTAAAGAATTTGTAGGAAAATGCGAACCATGTCAACTTGGTAAGCAACTGAAAATTTCTCACAAAAGTATTCCTGATGTGAATACTTCCAAAGTTCTTGAACTTCTTCATATGGATCTAATGGGTCCAATTCAGGTTGAAAGTTTGAATGGTAAAAGATACATTTTTGTGTGTGTTGATGATTTCTCTCGGATTTCTTGGGTATATTTTTTGAGAGAAAAATCTGATACATTTGATGCTTTTAAATCTCTTTGTTTGAAATTGTGCGTGGAAAAATATTGTAATATTGGAAAGATTGTTCGGATTAGGAGTGATCATGGAAAAGAATTTGAAAATACTGTTTATGATAAGTTTTGTAAAATTAAAGGTATTTCTCATGAATTTTCTGCTCCTAAAACTCGTCAACAAAATGGAGTCGTTAAAAGATTGAACCGAACTCTGACAAAGATGGCTAGGGTAATGTTAAACAACAAGAAACTTACCAATCGTCTATGGGCTGAAGTAATTAACAATGCTTGCTACACCATCAACATGGTGTTTTTGCGACCATGTACTCATAAGACTCCTTATGAGATATGGAAAGGTAAGAAACCAAATGTGAGTCATTTTCATGTTTTTGGCAGTGCTTGATATATTTTAAGGGATTGTGATCATACTGGTAAATCTGATGCAAAAAGTGATGTTGGTGTGTTTATAGGATATTCTATTAACAGTAGGATTTATCGTGTTTATAATATGAGAACCCAAACTGTGATGGAATCTGCTAATGTTGTTGTTGATGATCTAAAAGATTTCTCTGAGTTTTCCACAGAAGAACATATTGAAAGTTTGATGGAAAAGTCTCCTGAACTGGCAGATGATTTGGCTGTAATCACAAAATCTTCATCTGAGGCTACACCTCAAGATTCTGTAGCTACAACTGATGATTTTCCAGAAACTTCAATGGAGAAAGAAACTGAGCAACCACCAAACATAATCACTGATCCAATTCAAAGAGAACCATCCTCCAGAGTCAAGAAGAATCATCCTATCGATCTCATACTTGGGAATAACATGGAAGAGAGCATGGTTACTAGAAGAAGGTATGCTAATTTGATTCAATTTGTGTGTTTTGTCACTTCTTTAGAGCCTAAAAATGTGATGGAAGCCTTGATGGATGAAGCATGGATTCAGGCAATGCAAGAAGAGCTGGATCAATTCATTCGCAATAAAGTGTGGATACTTGTTCCTAGATCGACTTGTGCTAATGTCATAGGAACAAAGTGGATTTTTAAAAACAAAAGTGATGAGTTTGGTACCATCATTCGAAACAAGGCAAGATTGGTTGCCCAAGGTTACACTTAAGTTGAGGGTATTGATTTTGATGAAACTTTTGCTCCAGTAGCAAGACTTGAGTCCATCAGGTTACTTCTTTCCATTGCTTGTATTATTGGGTTTATATTGTACCAAATGGATGTTAAATCTGCTTTTTTGAATGGTTTTTTGAAAGAATAAGCTTTTGTTGAGCAACCCAAAGGATTTGAGGATCCTCATTTTCTTGATCATATATATAGGTTAGACAAGGCGTTATATGGTTTGAAACAAGCCCCTTGTGCTTGGTATGAACATCTAACTGAGTTTTTAATCTCTCATGGTTATAGAAGAGGAAATGTAGATAAAACACTGTTTATCAAAAACATTAAATCTGTTGTTATTGTTGCTCAAATATATGTTGATGATATTGTGTTTGGATCTACTTCTAATTCTGAAGTGCAGGTATTTGTCCAACAAATGCAACAAGAATTTGAAATGAACATGGTAGGTGAACTCACCTATTTTTGGGTCTTCTGCTGAAACAATCTGATGATGGCACATTTGTTTCACAAATATGCAAAAAACTTGGTGAAGAAGTTTGGGCTTGAAAACGCCAAACATACTAATACTCCTATGATCACAACTTTGAAATTATCCATAGATGAACAATGAGTGAAGGTAGATCCTACTTTGTACCGAAGCATGATTGGTAGTTTAATTTATCTTACTGCTAGTCGTCCGGATATCTGTTATAGTGTTGGTGTTTGTGCTTGATATTAGGGAAATCCCATGGAATCTTATTTTTCTGCTGTGAAAAGAATCATTCGCTATGTCAATAGCACTGTTGATTTTGGGATTTGGTTTTCAAAAGACACTAACTCTAATTTGGTGTGCTTTAGTGATGCTGATTGGGCAAGAAATGCAGATGATAGAAAAAGTACTAGTGGTGGATGTTTCTATCTTGGAAAAAATCTCGTTTCATGGCACAATAAGAAGCAAAAATGTATCTCTCTGTCAACTGCAGAGGCTGAATACATTGCTGCGGGTAGTTGTTGTACCCAATTGTTATGGATGAAACAACTGATGGAAGATTATGGGTTTGATTTGAAAACTTTAACAATCTTTTGTGATAACACTAATGCTATAAATATTTTTTAAAAATCATGTTCAACACTCTCGCACTAAGCACGTAGACATTCGTCATCACTTTATTAGAGATCTTGTAGAAAATAAAATTCTTTTCTTGGAATATGTTGAAACGAGCAAACAAATAGCAGATATTTTTACTAAAGCTCTTGATTCAGTCCGCTTTATTTCTCGAAGGAAATCCTTAGGGATTTGTACCATTTAATTTTGTGTTCTTTATGGTTCTTGATATTTTTGCTTTGACTTGATGTACATAATGTTGTTGTTTTTGTTTTTGTTCCAGAAGAAAGTTTCAAACTCAAAAGAATTGCTGATTATTATTTTTATTGCTAATTTTTTGATGCAATGCTTTCATACAGGTTTAGTTCAGGAAAAGATTTTCACTCCTCCTAGAAATATTTGGGTCATTCAATCAGTGTTATGTGTGTGCTACCATTTTAAAAAATAATAATAAAAATAAAAAAAATGTGTGTTCAAGCTCCATTGGAAGAATAAAGCTACCTATCTCAATGTGTGAAAGTCGTCACTGAGTAAGTTGGTACTATGTAATTAGGAGTTATGTAGATGATACGCTGCCATTGAAAAGGCTACCATTGAGGTAGTGTGACAGCGTCTCCTTTGGTTACAATACTCAGAAAAAGTCTATTTGACAAATTGGGCAATGTTCCTTGCTTACACTTTCACACACAAATGCTTGACACATTTTTTTTTTGAGAAAAAAATTGAATTAAAATAAAAAAATAGTTTTAAAAAGCTGTTACATACTGATTGAATTTCTTAAAATATTTTTGGTGACTGAGTAAATTCCTTTCCTACGTAACTTTTATGGTCTTATTGCAATAAGAAATTAGCTTGGTAAAATAATACATGTGCATTCTTTCGAGTTTGATTTTTTCATTAGGAACAAAGGCAAAGCAGACATGGTGTTTCATATTGTTGGCAAAAATATCAAGGTTTGATTTATTTTGTTTTAAAAAAATAATAATTTGTGATCGATTTTCATGTTAAGCTTAACTAAAAATATTTGTTTCTTTGTCTTGTTTTAATTCTATTATTAGAGAAAAATTGTTTTTGCTCTAAAGTGTTGGTTGTTTGTCTTGTGTTTATTGGTTTTTGTCTTTATTTTTTATTAAAAAAATGCATAAATTGAAAAAATCATTAAAAATGGGGGGTATTATTTTTCGGCTGGTCATTTATTTTTAATTATTTTTTTCATCATATTTGATTTGGGATGTCCTATTTTCATGGATTGGTCTCTTTTTGGAAACTATTGATTTAATTGCAAAATTATAATGTTTGTTTTCTTTTTTATTCCTTTTCGGGTAAGTGAAAGGTAAGGAAATATTTTCTTTATTTTCTGATATTGTGGGAGTTATTGCATTAACTGGAAATCTACTTTAGGTAACTTCCCACTTTCCCTTTCTATTCCTTTTCTTTATATTTATCCTAACCCACGATCTAATCCTCTCACTCACACTCTCTTCAGTTTTTTTTTCTCTTAATTTTATCTTTGCGTGTGTGAGTTTCCCTCTAGGGTTTTCAAAGTTTCAAGCTTTTCAATGGGAAAAACCAAGAATGCCCGAGGTGGTTTGAAGAGGCATGTTCGTGGTTCCCCGTCTATCCCAGCTTCTCCTCCGATTGCTCCTCCTACTCCAGTAACCGAAGCTCCAGCACAGGCTTCCGCTCCTGCAAAAGATTCTGGGAAATCAAAAACCCAGGTGATAAAGAAGACATTCACTCCGATTTTCCCAACTGTGATAGCTTCTCCAATCGCCTCGTCCACCCCTGGTCTCAGTAGTCGTGATGAAATCCTTTCATTTGAAAATCCTTGTCCAAGTCTTCTTCCTCTCAAAAGGGTGGTTCATTAAATACAAACTCTGAAAGGGCCATTGTTCCTGTGCCAATGGTGAGTTCTCGAACACGTTCTCAGACCTCCACTCAGAAGCAAACTGAGGTGCTTCGTCCCCATGGTGTTCCCAAAGTCAAGGAAGTTGGTTCCTCTTCTCGGGTGAAAAACCCCCCTTCTGCATCTTCTTCTTCAGAAGAAACTGAGAATTTAGAACAAGAATTAGAGGCTGAGTCTGATCCTAGTGCAGAATTTCAAGAAAAAGAACAATCTTTGGGAGATTCTGGTTCTGAAAGTGCTGCATCAGAAGAGGAACCTAGTGTTACAGAACCTATTGCAGCTGTTTCGAAACCTGCTGCTCAAGACAAAAGCAAAGGAAAACGTCCCTTGGCTCCTCCAAAGTCTGCTCCTCCTTTGAAAAGGAAAAAAACCATCTGTTTGTTAAAAGAAAGGCAGTGGATGGACACTTTGATTTGTTTTACTGGCTATGTGGATCGAGTTGTGAAGGAATTCTATGCCAACATCACCGAGGAGTGCCTAGATGAAAATTCCTTCATGTGTTGGCAAAGTGTATGTGCGTGGTTACTGGTAGTCCTTTACAGTGAATGATGTGGCTGAAGCTCTTCAATTACCAATCGGGGTGGAGCCATCTGATGTCATGTTTGATCATCATGAAGTATTTTCTGAACTCACCGGAGACAAGGATGTCGAGCTCACCGATGCTATCCACATCTCTCAACTCACTTATCAACATACAATGCTTATGAGTTTTGCCTTGTCCAATTGGTTTCCTTACTCCAATTTGGTAAATGTTTCTAATAACCTTGCCTTTCTATTATACAAAATCACTACTAGTGCTCAAGTTGATTTGGTTGATCTTATTTGGGAACAAATTATGTCTTTTAAAAAGGGTAAAAAGCCCAAACTTAACCTTGTGTTTCCCAATTTGATTTAGAAGATCTTATCTGCTTAAAGGGAATTGATTCTTGACAACGAATCAATTGAGCCTCCCATTGTTGGTCAAACATTCAAAATCTTAGAAAAACCCTCTCAAGGAAAGTCTTCTAAGAAATCAGGCTGTTCTGCTTCTTCTGGAGTACCAGATGCTTCACCTGTTGCCACAACTTCAACTTCTACACCTACAGAACTGGCAGAAATCAATGCTCATTTGGAAAGGATGGAGAATGGTCAGGGACAACTTCTAAGGAGAATGGACAACATCGTGAGGTACTTTCAAAGTGACTAGGATGGCTGGTTGAATTAATGTTTATGTTTTTATTGTTTTTTATGTTGAACTTTAATGTTATTTTTTATTGTCTTTTGTGGTTTTTGGCTCCTTTGATAGACAAAAAATGGGAGTAGTATTTAATTTTAGTAGTTGTTTGTTTGTGGATTCGTTGAACTTTTTCCGTTTAAAAAGTTATCATGTTTTTTGTTATATGAGTTAGTAAGATTTCTTGCATGGGAGTATTTTTATACTCTCATTTTTTGTTCTAACACTTTGTTTTGCAGATTCATCCTTGTTTGTTTTCTTCAAAATATTTTGTCAATCAAAGTGCCAAAGGGAGAGATTGTTAATTCCATTTTTGGCATTTAATTTGACAAAAATATTTTGTATTTTCTTATTATATTCGGTTGTATATAAATAAATATTATTGATATATATTTTAAATAATAAAGGTATAATTGATGACAAAATTTTCTATATTAGGAAAGTTTGCCAAAAATAGCGTGGCTTTATAATTTTAAAATCAATTTTTTTTAATTGTCTTTTTCCAGCCGATTACCTCATTGTATCTGACCATATAATTGAGTTTTATTGCATAATCAAGTTATAAAAGGAAAGCCTTGATTCCTACATCAAATGATGAATTGTTACCATATATAGCTCACGATTCTATAGCTACAGAATTAGGAAATCTTGTCAAATTGAAGAATTATTTTAGGAAAGTTTTCTTGTGGGCTTAGGACAGTTTAGACCTTGTATTAGCTGCCCAATATAAGTATAATGACTATAAATACTCATATTGGCTGCTAGGTTTTAATTACACCTTTTCGTATTTCATTCTTATTTGTAAAAGAGAGTCTTTGTTTTGTAGAGGTGAGTGAGTTCGACTCTACCTCTGTTTTTCAGTGTCCTTGTAATTGTTTTGAGTCTTTAAAAAGTTCTACATAGGAGGAGAACAAATTGCAAACCTTCGGGAGAAGGTTCTTCAAGCCTTCAGGAGAAGGTGGTTCAAGTCTTGCTTCGGGAGGAAGCAAGCATACTTCAAGCAGATCGAAGGGAGTTCGTATTCTTGAAGGTTGTGCAAGGTTCATTTGTCAAGGTGGAATACATCAAGCTTGCGACATATAATAAGAGGGAGTCTATTTATGCATAAGTCAAAAACTTTGTATTTTTTAGATCTTACTATTAAATCTTATATCTGGGCATGGCCCCGTGGACTAGTAGCAATCTGCAAGGATTGCTGATACCACGTATAAAAACCTTGTGTGATTTTATTTTCTACACTTTAGTTCTTTTCTGGTTTTCTGGTATGTAGTTACAGAACCCTGATCTGTAGCTACATAATATCTGTTTCAGTACCAACTTAATTATTCCACATTTAATTAATTGATTAATTAAATAATAAGTTGGTAATTATAAAATACGGAATTTCAATTATAAACAATTCCCAATCCTCAAAACATCTAACTAAACATTCCAAAAGTACCCAAACTCGAAATTCAAAGCCAAAAATCTCTAAAACTCAAGAACACATAAAGAAAATGAAAACTTAAAAAGAGAGGGAATTTACTCACTGAAATTCATAATTTATTTAATTGTAGGGGAACTTGGCAACTTTGAATCCCTTTGAGTCCTCCAATTCTCCTAGGTTATCACCACTTTAAGAGCTTGGACCAAACTGATGTTGGCACCTTTGATGAACTTGAAGAGAATTCACTTGAAGGAGACAACGAGATAAGAAAAAAAATGTATAGGGTGTCTGCTGTCCAAACATAGCCCAAATTTTCCTAATAATTTGTCAAATGGCCATTTTGACCATTTGCCTTTACCTAACTCAAGGCTAACCTCAAGGGCCATTTAATCTATAAAATAAAAATATAATTACACCACTAATATCCAAATTAACCTATCAATCAATCAAACTTATTTATTGTACCACTTAATTCCACTTTACTAATTATCTCGAATTGTAGAAATTTCCAAAATACCCCTAGCCTTGACCCGATCCGGGTATTTATCCCTGTTGCGAACCTTCTGCTAAAATCGCCCCAAAAGACTCACTCATGTCAGATATCACAAATATACACATAATAATGTGGTCTCAAGCAAATAACACATAAAAATTATGAATATACCCTCCACGGGTCAAAATTATGAAAATGCCTGTTTTTAACCAAAGTGGGTCTTTAAACACATTTAATATACATAATCATGCACACTCAATCATATAATCATATAATTTACGTTAATTAGTTAAGTCACACATAATTACTCCACATGTCATCCCGACACGCTAATCAAAGCACTTAATTGTACTAAAGGTTTTGGGATGCTACATCTATCACCTGGTGGATGTATTAGCCTTTTCCAGGAGGTCATCCTTGTGGAACCTTTTGAATCCCTTGATATCCATAAGGGAAGCTAATCCAAATGAATTCAAGAGATGGTTTGTACAGTTTTTTTTATACTCCAATGCATCATGTTCTGCCCCCCTAAGTAGTTGGCAGGATTTATTTCATCAAGCACTTTGGTCATTTTTTTTATATAAACTTTTACAATTTCAATTGAAAATGAGTGTACATGAGATAAGTTCTTGTATAAGGATGAAATTTAATTTGCAAGATAGAAACATATTCATTGATAACTAGTAGAATACAAGGGAACGCATGACAATATTGCATCTACTACATTGTGAGGGTAACTGGGCGACCTCTTAGATTCGTAACTACTGAGACTGTCGAAAAATAAACTAACTACATATACTATTGCATTAGGTGTGGAGGTCTTAGTGATAATATTTCTTGAGATGCTCCACATTCCATGGTCGAGGTACAATGGTGTCATCAAGGTGTGCTAACTTGTAGGGGTTAGGAGGTATTACTTTGGCAACCTAGTAGGGTCCCTCCCAGTTTGCCCAGAGTACACCTGCCCCCAGATGTCGAGTGTTTGGGAGAACTTTCCTCAGCACTAGGTCTCCTACTCTGAATGCCCGCTCTCATACCCTGGAGTTATAGTACCTTGCGGCTTATTGTTGGTATGTTGCCAACTTCAGCTGTGCCTTCTCCCTTTTTTCTTCCAACATGTCAAAATTTTCAGCTATTTCCATATGGTTAGCTTGATTCCCATAGGCTTGTACCCTAGAGGAACTAATATTCATCTCCACTGGGAGCATAACTTCACATCTATATGCCAGGGAGAAAGGGGTCAACTACTCCAACTACACCACTAATCTCAAATTTATCAACTGAACCCATCAAACATAATTATTCCCCCTATTAATTTGATCTTACCAATACACTCAAAGTGTAATAATTCCCATAATACCCCTAGGCTTGACCCAAGCTGGACATTTTTCCCCGTTGTGACTTTTTCACTAAACCGCTTGAAAGGATCCACTCATGCTGAAAATAATACATATCTACATAATAATGTGATCGCAATGCACATAGCACATAATGATTACAAATATACCCTCAAGGGGTCAAAGGTACGGAATTCCCCTTTTTGACAAAAACGAGTCTTTAAATGCATTTAATACACACAATCATGCATACTCAATTATATAATAATATAATTCACATAAGTCCCACTCATGCCCTCCCGACATGTTACTTAAGGTACAGAACCTTTTTGGGAGTTTTGGGACGCTGCACATATTGTCTCATTTTTTATACATTGTTGCAAGTAAAGGCCTTTCAAGGGTTACCTATAATTCTTATCCAATACGAAACATCTTTCAAAGGGCATCATTCCAAATTCTAGTCACTCGCCAAGACTTATCTATTAGAACTCCTTCATTGAATGTCCAAGTCATTCTAAAACCACATGGAACAACTCAACATCATCAAAGATTACTCCAACTAATTTGTTGCAATCCTCTACACCAAGAACTTTTACATCCCATTTTCCTTTTGGGTATAATATCCTTAAAACATGTGTCGTATAAAGTTTTCTTGTGAATTTCAAAGGCTTTTACAATCCCAATTCTGTTTCCTCTTAGAAAAAGTCTCATGCAACAATGGTGTGCAAGGCAACAGAGAATCTGGACAGTGATACTCCTCATGTATGAGCTTTTTTGGCGTTTCTCCCCCAAGTTTGAAGATTCAAGTGGTCTTGTGCAAAGTTTTTCTTCCTGTCATAGTTCAGATTTTGTTTTTTGGTTTGAACTTGTTTTCTCCCTAGATTTTTTGGTTCTCTATATTGTAAGTTTCATCAAGAATCTATCTAGATAGGTGGTGTAAGTTAATTGTCCGCCTACATTCAAATTCTCAATGTTTACATGTTTCTTGTTTTTCTACATCACGATGGATGAATCTTCACCAATTTCGGCATTGCAATTTATGACTCAAGACATTGTTAGATTGGATAGATTTGTGATTAGTGCTCAAAAATATCAATTTATTAGTTTTAAAGTGTAAAATAGATTGAGTTTTAACTAATATTTTCATGAATTTATTGTAATATATTCTATAATTGAAAATATTAATTTTAATTTAATTTGTGTTTTATTTTGTAGGAATTAATTGGTATTTTTGGCACTTGGAAAGAAAGAAAAAAAAGAAAGAAGAAAGAAAGAATCAAAACTGAAAAAAGAGTTAAAATTGTGGCATTCTTGAAGAGAATTGGCCCAATAATATGGCCCAAAGCCCAAGGCTGCCTGGTTTCTCCCTTCCCCTCGCCTGCCAAGTGGCGCACCCTTGTTATGCCACGCGTTCGCAAGCCCAGCAGCCTGAAAACCGCCCAGCGACCCAGCCTCGACCCGCGCCCCACCTGGTGACCCGCCTCCTCTCCAGCCTTTGCCCCTTGCCCAGCCGTGCCATGTGGCACGCTCCCACTGGCTGCGGTTGGGTCAAACCTCCAGCTGCCATAGTGCTTCCAGCCCAATCTTTTGTGTACTTTGGGCCTTGAACCTTCCATTTTGAGCTTTAAAGCTCACATTTTGTGGTGTTTTAGAAAAAGGGTAAAATGACCATTCACCAAAATAGCTAGGTTAATATTAATAATAAGATTTGATTTTTCAAAATCATATTTTATTATTAATATTTCAGATTTATTTTGTAAACCCCATTTGTAATTTAATTTCTTTTTAGTCCTTTTCTTTTTCTATAAATAGGGACTCTTCTTTCACATTTGGTATGAAATTTTTAAAGTAAAGAAACTATAGCAAAATTTCTACTCACTTTCTTCTCATACATTCTTCTTAGAATTTTGTGAGAATCATGAGCATAATGGTCTAATCTTCCTAGGAAGGTTAGGGATGATTCCATATGCTAGTGATGTTATTTTGCCACTTTGATTTTCTATGCTCTTAATATAATACATTTGAGTTGTTTATGTTCTTTCATCCTTATCTTTATTTACTTGTGCTAATAGTATATAATATTAGTCATGTTCTTTCTATGTGCTTCTAATTAGTAAAAGTAATATTGATACATAGTTTTATGTCTAATCTTCTATCGCATTATTGCCTTTGGGTATTTTGTCATTTGTAGATTTTCATAAGATTAACATTGTGCTCCTAAAGTAAAGAACTTTATAACTAAAATGGACTTTTGTTAGAAAATAATATGGACTTTAATGTTAAATTTTCCAAGTAAATGTTGGGATGTGAACTATTTACTTGTGTATTTTTTGTAAATCAAGTAACTAAGTAACCAAACAAGCATATGGATGATTCTTGAAACCTTTCTACTTCTCAACCCTTGATTACACCTTATTTTTAGTTCACTTGTCTCATTTTATCATTTCATCAAAAAAGACAACACCAAAATCTCAAATCTCTTTTCATTTTCATTTTTATTTATTTCATGTTACTAGTTTTTTTTTGTTATTTTCTATTAATATTTTGGTTTTAGGTTACTTCCTTGTGGATCGACCGCCAGATTTTACTGCAACTACCACTTAGTGGTTGTCACAATTTGGGCGTTAAACAAATTTTGGCGTCATTGCCGAGGAGGTAGTTTTAAAAAATTTAGTGAAATTTTCACCGAAATGTTAGTAACTTTATTTGTATTTTTATTGGTATAAATATTGTGTTAGTATAGTTTTTTCTTCATTTGTGTTTTATTTACTAATTTTTAGTTAATTTGAATATTATTAAAAAAAATAAAAACAAAAACAAAACAATTTTTTTTTAGTTATTTATATATATATTTTCTTTATTTTCTTTTTCGGTACAAAAAACAAAAAAAAGGAAAAATTATATATATATATATATATAAATAAAGCGTAAACAAAAAAAACATATGTATATTTATTTTTTTCTTAATTTTTTTTGTACTTTTCGGATACATAAAAAAATATTATATAAATACATATATAAAAAAACTTATATTTTTCTTTTTAACTCTAATTTCATTTCTCTTTCTTTTTTATTTCTTAATTTCTTTTTAGTTTTTTTAGTTAATAAATATTTGTAAAAAAAAAAGAGATTAAGCTTGCTATTTTATCATCACTTCACTTCAATTCTCTTTTCTTTATTTTTTTTTGTGTTGACTATTTTGTTGCTTTAGGTTCTTAGTTTAGATCTTTCATTCTTTTTTTTTTCTTTGCCTTAGTTTTCCTCAGAATTTAGGTTTTCCAAAAAAAAAAAAAAAAACATAAAATTGTATATAATTGTTCATAAAATTTCAATCATAAAACGCTTAGTATTGGGAACAATTGTGTAATATTACAAATGGTAGAAACCAATATTGTTATGTTTAGAAAGATTGGTTGTTAAATAAGGTTTGTGATAGCGTTACCCCCCACACGTACCTGGGAGCCCCAGAGAGTTCTGTCTAGGGAAGTGTGGGTCTAAAGCGGTACCTTGGCAACCTTCCCAATCGGCCTGGGAACATTTCGATCATATGCCTTTGCACTATTACATTTTTGAACTTATTACTATAAGAAAATCAAACTTGTTCTGTCAAAATAAGCAATTTCACTATGCTTAAAGGTTTTTTGGTCGAAAAGGTTTAACTTGTGATCCACCATTCTTTCTCAGTAACCTCGGGGAGTTCTAGTAAGGCGTTGGAGATCACCCTAAAACCTCTGAATCTACCTGGGAACAAGTTCAACAAAAAAAAAATGACATAAAATAAATATAATTATGATTTCCGAGAGTGGATGAATTGTCACGAAACTTCTAGTGACACTTATTCCAATTCATCCACCACTCCTTCCGGAATTCCTTCCACCAATCCTGCTTCTCCACAAACCTTAGCTGCTAATAATCTATTCACAATGGCTTGCAATGATGAAATCCAACCAAGAACTCTCAGTGACTACCTCCATCCTACTCACACTTCCACACCTTCATGCATCATCTTCCCTCCTAATATGTCGACATCAGACTTTAAACCTGGCATGATTCAACTCTTGCCCACATTTCATGGAATGGAAAATGAAAGTCCATACGTGCATATTAGAGAATTCGAGGAGGTAGTAGCCATGTTCTATAACTGAGCCAAAAATGTCGATTTTATGCGATTGAAGTTCTTCCCTCTCTCCTTGAAGGACAAAGCCAAAAGCTGGTTATACTCTTTGAGACCTAGGTCTATTGGAACATGGGAGGAAATGACCAAATTCTTCTTTCTGAAACACTTCCCCAGCCATAAGACCGACAGTCTAAAATGACAGATTTCCACATTTTCCCCAAAGGACAATGAAACGTTCTATCAAGTCTTGGAAAGATTCAAAGATTTGTTGAATCAGTGCCCGCACCATGGCTATGAGAACTGACATTTGGTCAGTTACTTCTATGAAGGCCTCACGAGTTGTGAGTGACAGTTTGTAGAAATGCTATGCAATGGTGAATTCCTCGAAAAAGAGCCAGACGATGCTCTTTAATATCTCGAAGAAACCGCGCAAAAAGTCTCACACATGGACTAGTCCAAGTGCTACTGATAACACCAATCGACACAAACCATCTGGGATTTATCAACTTCGAGAAGAGGATAGTATTAAGGCCCAACTCGAAGCTTTGAAAAAGCATTTTGAGGTCTTAATGACGAAAAATGGCCAAAAACCACACATGATTGCTCAAGCGGAACCACAAGAACCTTGTTTTGTTTGTGGAGGGATGGAGCATTTAGCTAAGGATTGCTTAACTATTAATGAAATGAGGGGGGTTTATGAGGAGCAATGCAATGCCTTAGGGGCGTATAACAAGCCATTCTCCCATATGTACAACCTTGGTTGGAGAAACCACCCAGATTTCAGTTGGAGAGATTCCAACCAAGCTCAATCGTCTGGAGGCCAATGGAGAAATGAACAACAAGTTCAACAATTAAAGGCATATTCTACACCTCAATACAATGCTCATCTATAATAAAATTCTCTTGAGAATATCCTTCATGCATTCATAGAGGAACAATCCAAACTAAATCGCCAAATGATGGAAGAAATCAAGGAAATGAAATGTCAATTCTCAAAATTGACTGAATCCTTGGCCATTCCGGAAAAAGGCAAACTTCCTTCCCAACTGAAATTCAATGTGCAAGGCCAAAACATGGCCTAATCTTCAAATTCCAATGATAAAAATGGTAAGGAAGTAAATTTCATCACAAATAGAAGTGGTAAAACTTTGCAAGACCCTCCAATAAAATCCAACTCTCCCAGTACTCCAAAAGTTATTCACAAAAATCCACCACTCAATGCCTCTCCAAAAGTACCATTTCCCTAGGCTTTGAAACTTGTTGGGAAACTTCCTGATAACCGAGCTGAAATCCTTGAGCACTTGACACAAGTGAACATTAATATTCCTTTGCTTTACATTATAAAACAAGTGCCGGCTTATGACAAAATCATCAAGGATCTATGCACTGCAAAAATCAAGCACCATGTCAAGAAGATTGCTTTCTTGACTGAACAAGTGAGTGCGGAGATTGATCAAAAGACACAGCCGAAATACAAAGATCTCGGTTGTCCCACCATTTCTTGCCAAATTGGGACTCATGAAGTCAGCCAAGCCTTACTTGATCTTGGCGCTAGTGTAAATCTCATGCCTTACTTTGTATACTCACAACTTGGCCTTGGAGAAATGAAGCCAACATCTGTTGTGCTACATCTTGCTGACTGCTTTACCAAAAAGCTTAGGGGTATTGTTGAGGATGTTTTAGTTCAAATTGAAAAATTCTATTACCCCATGGACTTTCTTATTCTTGATACCCAACCTGTGGTAAACAAGGAGTCAAAAATTCCTATTATCCTTGGAAGACCATTCCATGCTAATGCAAATGCTTTGATCAATTGTCGGAATGGCCTAATGAAGATATCATTTGGAAACATGATTCTTGAAGTTAATATCTTCCACATCAGGAAACAACCTCGAGAAGATGATGAATGCTATCAAACATTCATGATTGACACTTTAATTCTTGAGGAGGTTCACTTGCGAAGCAACTTCGATAATCTTGATGAACTCCTCCTTTTGTCTCAAAATGAATGTCCCAGTTCTATTGAGTCTACTCTTGCAATATCAGATCACATAGACTCACGCAATAGAAGGACTAAGTTTTGGCAACCTCGCTTTTAAGAGCTACCTCATGAGAGGGCACAGCTGAAAACTTCAGTCGAAGAGGTTCCAATTGTTCAATTGACCCAGCTTCCCGACAATTTGAAACATGTCTTATTGTGAGACGGTGAAACCTTTCCAGTTATCATCTCGTCCAACCTTCAAAATTCTCAAGAATTGTAGTTACTCAAGCTACTACAAACGCATAAATCTGCGATAGGTGGGACGCTTGCTGATATCAAAGTTATTAGCCGTTTAATTTTCTCCCATCGAATCAATCTGGAGGATGAGGCTATCCCTCGAAGATACCCTCAAAGGAGACTGAACCCCACAATGAAAGAAATTGTAAGAAATGAAGTTCTAAAATTGCTAGATGCTAGTATCATCTATCCAGTGGTCGACAACAAATGGGTTTGTCCCACTCAGGTAGTACCCAAGAAATCAGGTGTCACCATTGTTCAAAACGAAAAAGGGGTCCTTGTCCCCACAAAAAATGTGATAGGGTGGCGCATGCGCATTGATTATCGAAAATTAAAAGTCGCCTCCAGCAAAGATCATTATCCACTCCCATTCATAGATCAAATCCTTGAACGTGTAGCTGGTCATCCATTCTGTTGCTTTCTTGATGGCTATTCTGGCTATTATCAAATCAAGATTGCATTAGAAGATCAAGATAAGACCACTTTCACTTGTCCCTTTGGCACCTTTGCTTTCCGACGTATTCCATTTGGATTGTGTAATGCATTGGCTACATTCCAAAGACGCATGATGAGCATCTTCAGTGACATGATTGAAAAATCAATGGAAGTATTCATGGATGACCTAACCGTTTTCGGAAATTCCTTTGACACATGTCTTCTTCATGTTGAAGCTGTTTTAAAATGGTGTATTGTGAAAGGACTTGTGCTCAATCGGGAGAAATGTCACTTCATGGTATCTTCTGCATAGTCTTAGGCCTCATTGTTTCTGAAAGAGGAATTGAGGTTGATCAATCCAAAGTCGACATTATCTCCAACCTGCCTACTCCTAAGACTGTCAAAGACGTTAGGTCATTCTTTGGTCATGCTGGTTTCTATAGGAGGCTCATACAAATTTTTCAATGATTGGTCGTCCGCTAAGCAACCTCCTAGACAAAGATGTTACCTTTGAGTGGACACCTAAGTGTGAGGAATCATTCCGAACGCTTGTCAATTCACTCACTTCTGCTCCCATCATTCAGTCACCAGATTGGAGTCTTCATTTCGAAATCATGTGTGACGCCAGCAACTTTGCTGTGGGAGCTGTACTAGGACAACGAAGGGAGGGGAAACCCTTTGTTGTCTATTATGCAAGCCAAACTCTCAATAGTGCTCAAATGAACTATTCCACTAGTGAAAAAAAGTTGTTTGTCGTCGTTTTTGCCCTTGAAAAATTCTGATCTTATTTGATTGGATCACCTATTACGATCTTCACGGATCACTCTCCCTTGAAATACCTCTATTCCAAAAAGGATGATAAGGCATGATTAATAAGGTGGATCCTTCTTTTGCAAGAATTTGATATCATAATCAAGGACAAGAAAGGTGTTGAAAATGGCGTTGCAGACCACTTGTCCTGACTTGAATTCAGCGATCCCGCTGATGGTCCACCTATTCATGATGATTTCCTCGATGAACAATTGCTTTCTCTTACTAAGTTACTGTGGTATGGTGACATCGTGAACTACTTAGTAACAGGTGAACTCCCATCTGAATGGAGTTCACAAGACAAACACAAATTTTTGGTCGAGGTACGCAATTTATTTTGGGATGACCCATACTTATTCAAGTATTTCCTTAACCGAATCATGCGAATATACATCCACGACGATGAGGTGTCTAGTGTGATAAATTTTTTCCACAATGATGCTTGTGGTGGTCACTTTTCTGTGAAGAAAGTCGCTGCAAAAATCTTATAACGCGTTCTTTACTGGCCCATTCTGTTCAAAGACACCAATGATTTCTGTCGTTATTGTATAAGGTGCCAAAAGTTAGGTTCCTTGTCTCGTCGACACATGATGCCCTTGAACCCAATTCTTGTTATCGAAATATTTAATTGTCGGGGGATAGACTTTATGGGAACACTTCCACCTTCTTTTGGGCACCTTTACATTCTTCTCGCTGTTGAATGTGAGTCATGTTGAAGAGGTCCTTCTTAAGGACCCAATTTATACACTCTGAAATTCTGAATGGTTTGTTTGTTATTTTTTTTTATTATTTTTCTGCCCTTCTTTTATTTTTGTATGTTTTTCGTTCTTGTGTTGTGTTTGTTTTGGGGTATTGTTATCAGGCTATTTACGCTCTCATATCATGGACATGGTCATCATCCACGTGTTCTCTTTCCCTACCTTTTTCATTGAGTATTCATTTTGACATTGAGGACACTGTCTGATTTTTGGTTGGGGGTGGTGAGCATTCACTAGCATTCATTTGGAAAATATTATTGTCGTGTTGAATTTTTAAGTCAATTTTTTTTCAAATTCTTACAAGCATGAATACAACTTGTTGGTTTGAGTCAGTTTTTACTATGTTTAGCTATTAAGAAGTGATTTTCATAGTTCTTTTGTGCACTTTTCAAACATGTGATAAGTTGGTTGTTAATACAAATAGTTGAGAGAAATTTCAAGTTTAAAGTTGTTCATTTCTTGGTGAGTTGTGAGAGTTTAGAAAATAACTTTTTGAACTTTTATTGATCATTTGAGTAGGTAAAGTCACATCTTTGGAATTTAAAACATGACATTTACTAGAGGGATGTTTTTCATTTAAGAATGAGTATTTGTAATAATTTTTAAATTTGTGTTAAATTTATTTTATTTTTTTTGTAATTTCATTTTATTTTTGTTGCCTCTTGTCAAAGAAAAAAGAAGCAAAAAAAATATATAAATGAAAAAATATAAAAAAAGGAAAAGATAAACATAGTACAAAAAAATGATTAAAATATGAAAAAAAAAAGAACAAGAGCAACACTTTCTTTCATTATTTTGTAGTTGTTGGAAAAAACAATTTTTCTATTATTTTTCATGTTTTATGTAATTGTATAAAAAATGTATAATAATAATAAATTATTGTTATTAATAGTTTCCTTTTCTTATTTTTCATTTCTAGTTAGTTGTCATTTTACTCTTTGAGTTTTCTCATGTAAATCTCAAAGGTTGTTTGTCATTTGAATTCTAATAATTTGATATGCCTGTCTTGTGATCAATACTTGTTCAAATTGCTTGTCCTAAAATTTTTATCTTTTCTCATTTGAGCGTAAACTATTACATTTCCAACCCCAAGAGTGTTATCCTTCCCCTTAAAAATACTTTCAATGCCCGAGAGGAATTTGGAGTTGAGACCTTTATACTTTTGAATTTCTTTAATACTATTTGTGTTATGACTTGCGATAAAAATGAATGTGGTTTAGTGCACACACACACAACTCTGGAATTACAACTGAAGTAGTTTCGATAGTAATCTTTGACTTCTTGCCGATACTTTGAAAATGTTTAGATGATTTTGCTTGATTTGACTTGATTATTCAACTTGATAATTTTATTTTTTGCTTAAATTGCTAGGGACTAGCAATAATCTGGTTGGGGGTTATGATTAGTGCCCAAAAATTTCAATTTTTTACTTTTAAAGTGTAAGATAGATTAAGTTTTAATAAATATTTTCATGAATTTATTGTAATATATTCTATAATTGAAAATATTAATTTTAATTTAATTTGTGTTTTATTTTGTAGGAATTAATTGGTATTTTTGGCACTTGGAAAGAAAGCAAAAAAAAAAAAAAAAAAGAAAGAAAGAAAGAATCAAAACTGAAAAAAAGAGTTGAAATTGTTGCATTTTTTAAGAGAATTGGCCCAATAATTCGGCCCAAAGCCCAGGCCCGCTTGGTTTCTCCCTTCCCCCTCGCATGCCAAGTGGTGCGCCCTTGTTGTGCCATACATCCGCAAGCCCAGTAGCCTGAAACCCGCCTAGCGACCCGGCCTTGGCCCGCGCCCCACCTGGTGACCCGCCTCCTCTCCAGCCTTTGCCCAACCGTGCCATGTGGCGCGCTCCCACTAGCTGCAGTTGGGTCAAACCTCCAGCTGCCATAGTGCTTCCAGCCCAATCTTTTGTGTACTTTGGGTCTTGAACCTTCCAATTTGAGCTTTAAAGGTCACATTTTGTGGTGTTTTAGAGAAAGGGTAAAATGACCATTCACCAAAATAGCTAGGTTAATATTAATAATAAGATTTGATTTTTCAAAATCATATTTTATTATTAATATTTCAGATTTATTTTGTAAACCCCATTTGTAATTTAATTTCTTTTTAGTCCTTTTCTTTTTCTATAAATAGGGACTCTTCTTTCACATTTGGTATGAAAATTTTAAAGTAAAGAAACTATAGCAAAATTTCTACTCACTTTCTTCTCATACATTCTTCTTAGAATTTTGTGAGAATCATGATCATAATGGCCTAATCTTCCTAGGAAGGTTAGGGATGATTCCATATGCTAGTGATGTTATTTTGCCACTTTGATTTTCTATGCTTTTAATATAATACATTTGAGTTGTTTATGTTCTTTCATCCTTATCTTTATTTACTTGTGCTAATAGTATACATGATTAGTCATGCTCTTTCTATGTGCTTCTAATTAGTAAAAGTAATATTGATACATAGTTTTATGTCCAATCTTCTATTGCATTATTGCATTTGGGTATTTTGTCAGGTTTAGATTTGTCATAAGATGAACATTGTGCTCCTAAAGTAAAGAACTTTATAACTAAAATGGACTTTTGTTAGAAAAGAATATGGACTTTAATGTTAGATTTTCCAAGTAAATGTTGGGAAGTGAACTATTTACTTGTGTATTTTTGTAAATCAAGTAACTAAGTAACCAAACAAGCATATGGATGATTCTTGAAACCTTTCTACTTCTCACCCTTTGATTGCACCTTACTTTTATTTCACTTGTCTCATTTTATCATTTCATAAAAAAAAAAAACAATACCAAAATCTAAAATCTCTTTTCATTTCCATTTTTATTTATTTCATGTTGCTAATTTTTTGCGTTATTTTCTACTAATCTTTTGGTTTTAGGTTACCTCCTTGTGGATCGACCACCCGATTTTACTACAACTACCACTTAGTGGTTGTCACGATTTGGGCGTTAAACAATTTGATGGAACTAATTTTGTCTACTGGCAAGATAAAATTAGGTTTCTTCCCATTTCTTTATTTCTAGTAAGAAGGTTCTACTTATCGATGTTCTCTATGTACCAGAGGTGAGTGAAAACCTTATGAGGGGGGACTTGCTTAGTGAACCAGACATTAAGAAGGGGCTTGAATCGAAAAAGTTTATTTTGTCAAAATGGGGAATTTTTATGGGGAAAGGTTATGCATGTGATGGAATGTATAAATTTTGTGAACAACATTAAAGCTTTTGCTTCATCTTCTTATATGCTTGGCTCAAATTATATTACACTATGACATAATAATAGAATTGCACCTATAGGTTTTTGTACTATTAATAGAGTACTTAAATGTGGATTGATTTATTGTGATATTTTCTTATCATGATAAATGTAAACTATAAATGAAATCTTTGACATGTAGTGATTTATGTGAACTTAATGGTATATTGACTAGAGTTGAAGTATGTATTTCATTACCATTATTGATGATTGTTTTATGTTTACATATATTTATTTTCTTGAGAACAAAGATGAATAATTTAATTGGTAAAAAATATTGTTTACCGAGTTTTTCGAAAACGAATACGAACGGAATAATAAAAAGATAAGAACTGTAGAAGTGCAGAAATGTAAATAAACAAACAGTGTTTTTACGTGGTTCAAGCGTTAACGAGCCCTAGTCCACGAGTCGATGTTATTATACTTGTAGAGAATTACAGTTAAACAGCTGGTGTACAAGAACCTCACAACCTCACAGTGTTTCTCTCGGGTTCTCTTGGAGAAGATGAAGCTAGAGAGATTTTAGCAGAGTTCTTGCTATGTGATTTGTTGGCCGTCCCCCCTCTTGCAAAATAAAGGGGCCTTTATAGCGAGGGTTTTTTATTAGGGTTTTACTCTGTCCCCCTGAGTCTTAATCGCAACAGCCACAAATAGGGGATACAATTACTGTAGCAGCATGGCTATAAGACTCTACGTAGGTATAATTACATGAAAGTATGGGAAATAGCGAAAGGCAGCCGTCTTTTCCAGGCGGTCAGCGGAACAGTAGGTGAAAAGGCACCTTTAGGCGTGTTGGGATGTGTGCGGCCTTGACCTGTCAGGCGTGTCAGACGGGATCCTGTGTCAGGTGAGTATCGTTCCAACTATGCCTCCTCCTTGACTCGACCACTTGGTCTTCTTCCGTGCGAAGCACGGAACCAAATCCGCGAAGACAACCTGAAGAGCTCCTCCTGGAAGGACCTTCCCCGAAGGATATCCCTTCGGGAGTCCGGGAGAACTGACGAGCTTCCGGGTCGCGGTGGCTTGAAGGAGTGAGCTAGACACTAAATGGGAGAGGCGAAGCCTTTCTGTCCATCCGTGAGCCCTGGTCACCCTCCGTGGAAGACCTTGATGATTCTACTCCCCGAAGGCTATCCATCTAAACGCTATCCGGAAACCTGGATAACATTTACCCCCCAAGGTCACGGAGCTTGAGAGGTCCGGGGGCTTGTACAGTCCTCCGGGTATTCTGATCTCTAGATTAGACGAGGGGTCACCTCCTGCGTTCCTGGAAGGGTTCCTTTTTTCCGTCTGAGTGTTAGTACGAAAAAAGAAAGAAATCTCTTTTGTTTGAACTCAAGTACTCAAGTATGGCGAGGGCCACGCGTCATGCAGGGACTGGTTCTGCGACCAAGACGTGCGCGTGAGGTGATTGGCTGAGTTCGCGTGCGTCAGGCGTCTGAGTGGTGATTTGACGGTATTTAATGGTACGCTGGGCCCGAGATGGTACAATGATGGGAAATAAATACTTTATTCCCATCCGAGGAGCCATAAATAGGACCGGCCCTTTACCCCCAGCCGTTGGATTTGATGCATGCGGTATGGGAAGATCGGGACCGTCCATTTGTGGAATTCGAAACGATCTCGTTCCTGCTATAAAAAAGAGGGAACGGACCTTTCTTCCTCTTGACGCTTTCAAATTCTCGAGCTTTCAGATTCTCAGATTCCCAAATCTTCGAACTCTCAAGCTTCCAAGCTTCCTTTTCTTCGAATTCGCCACTTCTTTTGGTAAGGAATCCAGAAACTTTTCTTTTGTTTTGGCAGTAGGTTTGTTCGCCGAAGTTCCAGGTTTGAATCGTTGCCTGTCTTTGCAGCTTTCACTTCACGTGTTCGTGCGGTGCAGTGATCCGGTTACTCCCTCAACCTTCAAATACCCGAATACCAGTAAGTATTTTTACTTTGAAATTTCCTTCTAAACCTCAGATTGTTGGTAGTTGTTAGGGTTGAGTTTTCTGCCGGTGTCATCTTTATGTATGCGTGAATATGGCTTTGATAGGCATGTGACTGATGTGAGCCAATAAGTGGTCTTTTTGCATGCTTTGATGATTTGCGTTTGGAAAGTTGTTCCTCATCTTGCTTGCGCTGTTCTGGTTTGCTGTTTTAGGGCATAAGCGTGAACGCCTTTAGGGTGTCTTTCTCTGGAAAAACAATTCTCTCGGCGGGCTTAGGCTCAGAGTTTGAGTTTGGTTCCTTGCTGTCCTTCGGGTGGCATGGTGCCAACCCCTCGGCAAGCTCGGTGGGAGCCTCTCCAAGAAGTTTTCGGGGAGGGTCTCCTCGACGCCTTTGATACCGTTAGGGTATGACAAGGGTGCTGACTGCTTAGAGTGTTTTCTTCTTTGTTTCTTTTGTTCAGTGACGAACATCTCAAAGGAACAACTCATCGCTGCGGTAGAGGCTGAATCTGCCCAGGAGAAAGGTTCCCCTGTCGCTGGCGCAAAGGGGAAAGGAAAAACTAAAGTGGTCGCGGCTAGCCCACCGACTATCAACAGTTCAATCTGGGAGATGGACCAGAAGCCGAACCTATTCAGGAACTACGGCATGCTGGAGCTGTATTCCTCAGAGGCAGGCCTGAAGAACATCCCAGGCCTGATGTGGCACCATCTGTCGGTGCTGGGCGAGTCGGCTAGCCAGAGTCACGAGGGTTTTGGTGCCTGGAGCTGGGCACATATAGTGTGTGGGGCACATTTGCCCCTAAGGAGTTATTTTGCCCATTTCTGCGTGAAGGCGGGGATTGCCCCCTTCCAGTTGATTCCCCCCAGCTATAAGCTCCTAGCGGGGTGGTACATCTTTTGCAAGTCCCGGGACCTGGAGGCTCCTACCCCGGAGGAGGAGTTGTACTTCTACGGGTTGAAGTCTCAGCCCATGAGAGGCCATTCAGACAAGGTGGGGTTTTACAGGCTGGAGAGGTATCCGGACGTGATGTGCCCCACCTGTTATACCGCGAGGGTTCCAGATCTCCGGGAGTACTGGTTCCTGACGACTGGTTTCCCATTGAAGAGGGTGCCAGCTCTGTCTTTGGACTTCAAAGTCCCTGGTAAGTGCTCCTTCCTTTCTTTTTTAACTTTGTTTCATCACCTTTGATTTGCCTTCCGGGAGGATCTTTGACACCCATATTTGAATTTTGCAGAAGCCATCCCGCGGACGCCTCGCTGTGCGGAGATGATAAGGAGGTCGCAATTCTACGAGGGGCTCTCGGAGGAAGAGCTGAAGGTGGAAGGACTTGTGACCACCGAATCTCTGAGAGAGTATGGGCTACTCGCCTCCTTCCAAAATATTGAGCCAGTGAGTGGCAGGGGGCAAAGTCAGGTGTCCGCTGACGTCCGGGAGCAGATTGCCCTGGAACTGTCCAAGGTGATCTACCAGGCAGTCCAGGACGAGAATAATTTGTCCCCCAGTTGGGCGGAGAGGTTCCTCGACCCCCAGTCGGAGGAAGAAGAAATTGAGGCTCGCTACGCCGCGGCTTACCCCAATGAAGGGACTCCGGGAGCTGGCACCTCCGGGATAGGTAAGGCTAGCTTTCGATTGATTCACACCCCCAGCCTATCTGAGGTTTCCCGGACCTCTTAGATGGGGTTCGATCCTCGCTTCCTTAGGCTAGATCCGCGTAGGATACCCTTTGACAGATATTGCGATAGGGTAGATGAGCTCCTCGGATGTTTGGATGACGGTAGTCTGCAAGAAGGTGTCACCATGGTTGACCCTTCTTCCCTCAACATGTCATTCCCGGACTTCAAGGAGTACGGGAGCTTCCTGGAGCAGGAAGGGGTGTCTTGTTTCGCTCGGGGAAGGCCATCCACGTTTCTCGTGCATGGTCGTCCCTCTCAAACGTCTCTCTTTTTTGTTCCTTGTTCCCTGCTGGCGGACTTGCTTGTGCTTTTATGTTGTTGATTGTCTTGTCTTCTGCTTATCTTCTTTCACATTGCTTGCTGGTTCGTTAACCTTGCTTCGTACGTTTCTTGCAGAACATCCTGAAGCAAAAATGTTGGGGAGAGCTACCTCGCTTATTAAGAAGGCTGCCACCAGCCAAGACCCGTCCAAGGGGAAAGGACGAAAGGCCAAAGCTGGTAGGGGAGGTAAAGATGCCACTCCCAAGAAGACAAGTAGCGAGGCGCAAGTGTCTCCGGGGGTAGAGAAGTCTCCTGCCGATGGGCCTTCCGAGACCATGATGGTCTCGAGTAGCAGCAGCGATGGGGAAGGTCTTGTGTTCCCCGCGAAGAAGGCCGGGATGAGCAAACGCCCCGGAGGGGAGGCTGAGGGCGACAAGAGAAAACGCCTTAGACATTCTCCACCTGGAGGTGATGGAGATCTCCGGACTGCGCGCCGTCCCCACCAGACTACCCCCACTCAGCAGCAAAAACAACCCCAACAGCAACAACAACAACAACAACAACAAAGGCAACTAACACCGCCACAACAGCAGCAAAAACAACAGCAACATCAGCAGCAACAACAGACCGGGGCGGTAGTGTCTTCGCTACCATCCCTAATACCCCGTCTTCCTCCTCCTCCAGCCCAAAGGGAGTCCACCCTTTCAGGGTCTCCTTCTTCTCAACAAACAAACCTTCCTCTGCCTGGCCTGAAGTTCCACTTCCCTCAGAAACCAACCCGTTTCCCCGCTGCCCTCCTGGAGGGTGTAAGACGGGCCGATAATTTTTTGAAGAGGCGGTTGGAGGCCGAGAAGGCTGTTACTCAGGGAAGGCCAGACAACTTGTCTGCCGTGAAGAGAGCTGAGCTGGCCGAGGGGGTGAGATCCCTTCACCCGGCTGGAGCGGTTTTGGATGGCCCAGCCTTGGAGAAGAGGCTGGTGCCTAGGCTCGGACGTTCATTGGCGCCGTTTGGAGCGGAGATGATGGAGGATATGGCCCTGAGCTTGTGCGAACTCAATTCTGAGAAATGGGCCATCAGTAGCAGTAAAGACCCGCTGCTGCTGACACATGCCGTAAAGCAGCAACTTTCGGGGGTAAGCTGTCAGTAGTTGTGCTCCGGGATCAATTGTCTTAGTACATTTGGTTCCGCTTAACTCATTCTGTTGTCTTTCCTTGCAGGCCTCTCTCATCGCGGAACGCTCGTTCCGGGAGGTAGGTGCAGTTCTGGTTCAGCTGGAGGAGAGCCAGGTGGCTCGCCAGGCCTTGGAGGCGGAGAAGCAGAAACTGACCCAACAGGTCGAGAGCATAAGGGGGGAGGCTTCGGAGAAGATTGACCAGGCCCGGCGCACGGCTGAGGAAGAGGCGGACAAGAAATATCTTGCCAAATATCGAGAGTACCGGGCCAGCGCAGAGAGTGAGTTCAAACAGCGGTCGGATGACTTGAAGGCCGAAAACTCCAAGCTCCGGGAAGAGCTATCCCAAGCCAGGGTGGAGAAGGATACCTTGGAAGCCCGCTTGCAATTGAAAAATGATCTCCTCCTTAAGCAGCAAGAGGAATATTCCACTCTTCAGAATAAGCTGCACGAGGAGGAGCAATTTCATAAGAGGAGCAGGGATCTCGTGTTTATGCTGGAGTTGGGGCTCGCCGAGAAGGATAAAGAGATCGGAGCCTTGCAATTCACTGCCAGGGGGCATGTGACCGAGAAGCAATCCTTGCTGAACCAAAATAAGGTGCAGCGCAAGGAGATTGATTCTCTTAAGGGAGAGCGGGATGCATCCAAGGCCGAGATGGAAAAACTGAGGGCTCAATTGGCTGTCGCGGAGGCAAAGCTGGCAACCTCCGAGGCGGAGCACTTGAAGGAGAAGGAATATGCCGAGGTGGTGCTGAATAGAACGATTAATCTATCCCACGTGGTCCTCATGCACCAACTTTGGAAAATAAACCCGGAGGTAATAGGCTACCTGGGAGAGGACGCCGCCGCCATGAGGGAAAAGATACAGGTGTAGGATCAAAGCCCAGAGGCGTACGCCCAGACTTATGACATTGACGAGCCTGTTGGAGCCCCTGAGGCAGAAGATCCCGCAGAGGCGGGGACCTCTGGACCTGCCAGTGATGAAATTCCACCTTCCAATGAGCTGACTCCGCCAGCCCCAGTTGAAACCGCTGCCTCCGAGACCCTGGTCGTAGATGCCGCTGCCACCCCCAGTGCTTGAAGGGGTCTTATCTTTTGTAAAAAATATTCTTTACTGATTATTATTTTTCATTTGTATTTTTCTTTGGGACGAAGCTCCCTGTACTCTTTTCTCATTGCAGACGTATTTGCCATAATTATAGCATTTTTCTTTCCTTTTCTGCCGAGTTCTCTTAACTTTGCGTTTAGGGTAGGCTTTTATACGGTAGAAACTGCAGTAGGGGCGCATGAGGTATTGGTTCCAACGGCCAGAACCTATGCATTTCTAACTTGAAGCTCCAACGGCTTATGTCCTTTCCCACGTAGTTTCTAGGTTGCAGAGGATTCTTGGTCCCAATGGCCAGACTCCCTCTTTCATCGTACTCAGCCTTCCTAAGGTAAATAGCCAATCCCGGGACTTGTAGTTGTACCGTTCGCTGGGCTGGCTATGGTGATCCGTTTCATCTCCCCATCGCGATTTTCACAGAGCTTGCGAGGCAAATACTTAATACGCTTCCGCGGGATGGTGCTGGAACGGGAGTTCTTTTGGTGAGCGTCGCTTAGGCTTAGGACTAGATTTTTGCGAAGCAAAATTAACTATCGTTGCGGACCTCACGGTGGCCGACTTCAGGGACTTTGCATAAAGCCTTGCGAGGCAAGGTTCGTTGCGGTCGGGGAAACCTTCACGCCTACCATGTGTGATCCTGGAGCAGGGGCTTTGGTAAGCAAGGCCTGCTGTCATTGGGGGATCGATTATATTTGCTCCCAGAGCTGGAGCTTGCGAAGCGAAGCTTGCAGTGGTCGAGGAGCTCGCCATGCATTATTTTGTTAGACCCGGAGCTGAAGCCTGCGAAGCAAAGCTTACAGCAGTTGCAGATCTTGCCATCTTTCGCCTTGTGGGACTCGGAGCTAGAGCTTGCGAAGCAAAGCTTTACAGCGGTCGCGAAATATTTTTTGAAGGAATTGCCCGGAAGTTGGGGGTGTTTCGGCGTAGCTCTCTAAATGTGCCCCAACCCCCAGTCCTGTTCATCGCTGGGCTACACAGGAGATAATTTTCATGATGCATAATGGCAGACATTTCAATGGAAATTTTCACATAAACACATAATGCGCACATGACACGTAATGCAAGTATGTTTATGGCAACAAATTAACCTAAGCTTAACAATTTAAAAATTTCAGACCCCATGCTAGCACATAAGGGGTGTTCTGTGTATGTTTTGTTCAAGGGGCGTATGGCTATGACTTAGCCATGTATACCCCCCCCCAAGTGAGCGTGGGGTCCGGACGTCTCCGGACCGCGTGGTCACTTGTTAAAACACAGCTTTGAACACAGGGATAAAAAATGCAGTAAAAGCGGAGTAAATCTCTCCGTGTTTCATTAAATTAGCCTGTTAGGCATGTGTTTTACAGCAGGGAGGATTATCTCCACATTTTACACTTTTGCTACGTCCACCAAGGACTTTCGACTAGATAGTCCGGGGCCTACTGATAGTAACGGCGGAGGTGCTCCGCGTTCCAGGCGCGCAGGACTTTAGATCCGTCGAGTCTCTTTAAGTGATACGTCCCATGGCCCACTTTTTCTTGTACTTCATAGGGGCCTTCTGAGTTGGGTCCGAGGACTCCCACTCCCGGGTCCTGCGTTGCAGGAAATACTCTCCGTAGGACAAGGTCCCCAACTTCGAATGTACGGCTCTTGACTCTTGTGTTGAAGTGTCGGGCTATCTTGCCTTGGTACATTTTGAGTTGGACCTGTGACTGCTCCCAGAGCTCTTCGATCATGTCCAGGGACTCCTGGAGAAGGGCGTGGTTCCGGGTAGGGTCGTAGGTGTCCTGCCTGTGAGATGGGATCATAGTTTCTACCGGGATGACGGCCTCGCAACCGAAGGTCATGGAATAAGGTGTGTGCCCTGTCGAAGTCCTCTCTGTCGTGCGATAGGCCCAAAGTACTCGCGGAAGCTCTTCCGGCCAGCGAGCCTTGCATGCTCGGAGTTTTTTCTTCAACGTGGTCTTTAAAATTTTGTTCACTGCTTCCACTTGCCCATTGGCTTAAGGTCTGGCGACTGCGGAAAAGCTTTTGATGATTCCATGCGAAGCACAGAAGTCCGTGAAATGCTCACTATCAAATTTCTTCCCGTTGTCGGACATAATTTTTCATGGAAGCCCGAAACGACACACTATATTCTTGATGACAAAGTCCAGTGCTTTCTTAGACGTGACCGTGTTCATAGGTTCAGCTTCAGCCCATTTGGTGAAGTAGTTTACCGCGACTATGGCATACTTCACTCCACCCTTTCCAGTTGGAAGGGAACCTACTAGGACAATGCCCCAAACGGCGATCGGCCAGGGGCTGGTCATTAAGGTAATTTCTGTAGGCGGCGCTCGTGGAACTTTGGCGTACCTCTGGCACTGCTCACATTTTCTGACATAATCCACACAATCCTTCTTCATGGTGAGCCAAAAGTATCCTTGTCGAAGAATCTTTTTGGAGAGGCTCAGCCCGGAGGTATGGTCGCCACAGAAGCCTCCGTGAATCTCATGGATGATGGTGCTGATTTCGGTTCCGGCAACACACCTAAGGAAGGGTATGGACAACCCCCTGCGGTAAAGCTTTCCATCCATAACCACGTATCGGGGAGCTTGATATTGGAGCTTTCTTGCGTCAGCTTTATCAGTGGGGAGCTCTCCGGTGGTGAGAAATCTGAGGATGGGTCCTATCCAGGAATGGGAATGTTCGATGATGGCATTTACCCACTGTGTCTCGGTACTAGGTGCTTCTAAGTGCCCGATGGGCACCAGGCCATATTGTTCAATCTCCGGGTCTGTTGCAAGCTTGGCCAGTGTGTCGGCGAGTGAGTTCTGGTCCCGGGGGACCTGGCGGATTTAGTAGCCTTTGAAATGCTGCAGGAGTCCGCGAGAGAGAGACACGTAGGCAGCCATTTTTTCGCCTTTCGTCTGGTATTCCCCGGATATTTGGTTTACCACAAGTAGGGAGTCGCTGTATACTTTGATTTTTTGGGCTCCGACTTCTCTGGCCAGTTGTAATCCAGCTAGCATGGCTTCGTGTTCTGACTCGTTGTTGGATGCTGGGAACGAGAAACGGATGGCGCTCTGGAGCTGATGTCCTTGGGGAGATATTAGGATGACCCCTGCTCCAGCTCCTTTTTCATTTGAGGCTCCATCTACATAGACCTTCCATGTGGGAAGTTCCGGGACAGGATCTTCCGGGAGGTCATTCATTCCTGAGCATTCCACAATAAAGTCCGCTAGAGCTTGTCCTTTTATGGAAACACGTGGCTGGTAGTGGATGTCAAACTAGCTCAGTTCCATGGCCCATTTAAGCAATCTGCCAGAAGACTCGGGCTTCTGCAAGACTTGTCGGAGAGGGTGGTTGGTGAGTACTCTGATGGTGTGCGCCTAGAAATAGGGCCTTAGCTTCCGCGAAGCGATTAGCAAGCAGAGGGAGAGTTTCTCGATCATTGAATATCTAGACTCGGCGTCCAGTAACCTCTTGCTTATGTAATACACAGGGAGCTGGATACGGCCGTCTTCCCGGAGGAGAGCGGCACTCACGACGTGCTTTGTCACAGCTAAGTACAAGAACAACGCCTCTCCTTCGACAGGTTTGGACAGAATGGGAGCTCGGGTTAGATGTTCCTTGAGGTGTTGGAAGGCTGCTTCGCATTCGGGGGTCCATTCGAACCTCTTGTTTCCTCGCAACACATTGAAGAAGGGGACACATTTGTCAGTGGCCTTAGATACGAAGCGGCTGAGAGCAGCTATCCTTCCGGTAATGCTTTGGACATCCTTATGCTTCCGGGGAGAAGGCATATCTATGAACGCCTTAATTTTCTCAGGGTTGGCTTCCACTCCGCGGGAGCTGACAATGAAACCAAGGAACTTCCCAGACGAGACCCCGAAAGTACATTTCTTCGGATTCAGTTTCATTCCATACTTTCGGATCACGGCGAAAGCTTCCTCAAGGTCGTCACTGTGGTCCCCGGAGGTCTTGGATTTTACCAATATGTCGTCTACGTACACCTCCATGTTCCTCCCTAGCTGGTCCTTGAACATCTTGTTTACTAGACGCTGGTACGTCGCCCCAGCATTCTTCAAACCGAAAGGCATGACCACGTAACAGTAGACACCCATGTCCGTGAGGAAGCTGGTGTGTTCCTGGTCCGCGACATGCATCTTGATCTGGTTGTATCCGGAGTACGCATCCATGAAGGATAAGAGTTCATACCCGGAAGTAGCGTCTACCATCTGATCGATTCGCGGAAGAGGGAAACAATCTTTCGGGCAAGCTTTGTTTAGGTCCGTGAAGTCAATGCACATTCTCCAGGACCCATTGGGTTTCGGGACCAGAACCGGGTTGGCCAACCACACGGGATAGTGTGACTCCTGGAGAAAGCCTATGGACATCAGCTTGTCCACTTCAGCTTTGACTGCTTCGGCCCTCACTGGGTCTAAAGGCCTCCTCTTTTGGCGAACTGGAGTTGCAGATGGGTCTATGTTGAGTGCGTGGCACGCAACATTAGGATTAATCCCCGTCATATCAGCGTGGGACCATGCCACGATATCCTGATTATTCTTCACAGTGGCCACGATCTTTTCTCGTATGGCCGATGGAAGGTTTTTCCCTACCTGAATGACTTTGGTGGGATCTCCCGGGTTGAGGATCACCTCTTCGACTTCCTCCATCGGCTCTATCGCTCTCTCGACGCCCACTCTAGGGTCGAGTTCGTCAACGCACGCCCCTTGGGCACCCCCAGTTTCTGGTAAATCTCCCGCTAAAGGAGCGGCAACAACCGCCTCCTGGAACGTGTAGACGGATCGGACGGAGACGTTATAACAGCTTCGTGCATTTCGTTGGTCTCCCCGGAGGGTGCCGATACGCCCGTCGTCGCATGGAAACTTCAGGCATAAGTGGCGTATCGAGGTTATGGCCCCGCAATCGATTAGGACCGGTCGGCCTAGGATAGCATTATACGCCATGGGGCAGTCGACCACTACAAATGTGCAGTGCTTGAAGGCGCAAGCGTCGCTTTCTCCTCTGAGGGTGACTGGAAGTTGAATTTTGCCTAATGGCATGAGTGCATCCCCATTGAACCCCTGAAGCTGGATGGGGCATGGGGTCAGGTCTGTCTCGGTTAATCCGATAGCGTGGAAGGCAGCTTTGAAGAGGATATTTACGGAGCTTCCATTATCGACAAGGATCTGTGATACCTTCTTATTGGCAATCTGAGCTTCCACCACGAGGGGATCGTTGTGGGGGAAGTGCACATGTCGGGCATCATCTTCCATGAAGGTGATGGGAAGATCCATCATTTGGGGACGCTGAGTAGGTGACTGAACCAAGGCGCACATCTCTCCGGTGTGTTCTAACTCCCTCAAGTACCTTTTCTGGGAGTTGCGGGTGCTTCCGGCAAGGTGCGGTCCTCCGGAAATGGTGGCTACATGTCCGTCAACGGGTGGCGGAGCAAGGCCGGGCGGATAGGGGTTTCCAGGTCCCAGGGCCAATAAGGCAATGGGTGCCGGAGATGTTGGAGCAGGGAGCGCTGGGAACTGAGACCCAGGAGCTTAGGGGTGACCGGCTCCAGGAGCGCTATCGGTCCCCCTCTGTCCTGGAGAATATGCAGCTCCGTGAACTACTCCCTTTCTGGGATAAATTATGGGTATCCTCACCCATTGACCGAGGTGTCCCGCTCTTGCCAGGGACTCGATCTCATCCTTCAGCTGAAGACATTCGTTTGTGGTGTGCCCCACGTCTTCGTGGAATTCACACCTCTTATTGGAGTCTCGCAGACGCCTTCCTCCATGAGACACTTTCGGGGGCTTCCTGTAGTTGACCATATTACAGGTCGCCCGATAGACATTCTCTCGTGAATCTATCAAACTGGTGTACTCCGTGAACTTGGGCTCATAGTCCTTCCGGGGTTTCTTTGAATGGTCTTCCCGGTTGGAGTTTCTTCCGCCTCGTTTATTCCGCGATTGGCTCAGATTTCGTTCTGGGCCTTCTGCTTGCGGTTGCGACGGTCCGGGAGCGATACTACATCCGGTTTGTACAGCTCCGTACCCAGAGAAATGGGTTTGACTCGGCGTCTGAGCATACGCAGAAGGCCCATACACGCTTGGAGTGAACTGGGCTCCTGGAAGCGTGAGGGCTGGTGCGGGAGCTTGCGAAGAAAAGCTCGGCGCAGTCACGGAAGGCGTCGGAGCTGGGGGAACTCCAAAGGCCTGCTGGTAGGCATCCTCAAGGTTGATGATTCCCTGAGCTTTTGACATGAATTCGGACAGCGTTTCTGCCTGTCTCCTTTGCATTTCCCCCCATAGTAGGGAGCCGACAGTAAGGCCCGATTGAAGGGCGATCAGCTTCATGTCGTCGCTGACCTTGGTCTTAGCAGCAGCTTCCATCATTCTCTGAATGAAAGCTTTGAGGTTCTCATTGGGTAGCTGCTTGATGTTGGTTAAGGAACCAACCTCCATGTCGTGGTCTCGGGCAGCAATGAACTGCCTTCTGAATGCGGACTGTAGCTCCTTCCAACTGTGGATTGATCCGGGGGCTAATCTTTTCCACCAGTCCTCCGCGGACTTGGTAAGGGTGAGTGAGAAGCACATGCATTTGGCATCCTCACTGACGCGCGCCACTTGCATCATTTTGTTGTATTTAGCTAGATGGGTGCGCGGGTCTGTCCTCCCCTCATATAATTCTATGTGAGGCATTTTGAAGTTATCCGGGAAGGACGTTTCCGTGATCCTCCGAATACATGGTTCCGGGTCCTCCTCCTCAGAGTCTGACAGGGCCCCACTTTGCTTCCGGACCAACTTGGTCAAGGCAGCGATCTGTTCCTCGAGCCTCTTTGTATCACTCTCCGGGAGGTCACGTCCCCGGAGCTTGTCATTAAGATGATTTCGCAGGTCATCTCCGCGAGGCCGGGCCTTTTCTCCTTTGGCCTTTTCATACTTGGCCTCCAACCTTCTTCTTAGGTCCACCGTGGACCAGCTATCTTCGGAGTGCGTGTCCGCAGCCCGACCGTCCTGGTTGACCGAATCACTGGGGCGGTTGTTCCTTCCCCTAGGCCTGGGTGCCTTAGCACCGGGCCCTTTAGGCACAGAGTGCCCCCTTGGGGCTGAAGGACGTCTGGGCTTAGGAGCGCCAGAGACCTTCTGCGCGCGGGGGCGGGGGGGGGGGGGGCAGTCGGCCTGGTGATTCACGCCTTTAGGAGGTGCAGGGGCGTTAGTGCGCACAGGCTCCCCAACTTTTTCTTTGCCCTGGTTAGGGGCGGCTTTGGATGGTCCAGCAGCGGCTGGATCCGGCATGGTGGCATCAGCACCACCTAGAACAGAGGCATCCTCGTCCGAGTCGCCTATATCTCCGAACTTGCTTTGGAGGCGCTCCATTATGCGCTGCATTTTTTCGGAGACGCGCTCCTGCTCAGCAAGCTTGGCCTTAGTGACCACCAGTTCTTCGGCTACTTGGACCAGTTCTGGATCCTTCTCGTAGTAGTAGCCGTCTTTGTAGTAACCGTCTCGGACATACTCTTCTTCGCTTTCTAAGTATGTCGTATCTCCAGTACTGACCCGATCCTGGCGGGATGTCGGGTCTTCACCTTGGTGGTCCGAGGGTTCGTTTTGTACCACATCTTCCATCATAGTATCGGGGTTGACCCTAGTATTTTTGGTCAACCGCAGATTTTCTCGTAGTCACCATCTTTTCAGTACGCAGAAAAAGAGCTGACTAACAACTTCCTACAACTCTCAATGAAAGCACCAAAATGTTTACCGAGTTTTTCGGAAACGAATACGAACGGAATAATAAAAAGATAAGAACTGTAGAAGTGCAGAAATGTAAATAAACAAACAGTGTTTTTACGTGGTTCAGGCGTTAACGAGCCCTAGTCCACGAGTCGATGTTATTATACTTGTAGAGAATTACAGTTAAACAGCTGGTGTACAAGAACCTCACAACCTCACAGTGTTTCTCTCGGGTTCTCTTGGAGAAGATGAAGCTAGAGAGATTTTAGCAGAGTTCTTGCTATGTGATTTGTTGGCCGTCCCCCCTCTTGCAAAATAAAGGGGCCTTTATAGCGAGGGTTTTTTATTAGGGTTTTACTCTGTCCCCCTGAGTCTTAATCGCAACAGCCACAAATAGGGGATACAATTACTGTAGCAGCATGGCTATAAGACTCTACGTAGGTATAATTACATGAAAGTATGGGAAATAGCGAAAGGCAGCCGTCTTTTCCAGGCGGTCAGCGGAACAGTAGGTGAAAAGGCACCTTTAGGCGTGTTGGGATGTGTGCGGCCTTGACCTGTCAGGCGTGTCAGACGGGATCTTGTGTCAGGTGAGTATCGTTCCAACTATGCCTCCTCCGTGACTCGACCACTTGGTCTTCTTCCGTGCGAAGCACGGAACCAAATCCGCGAAGACAACCTGAAGAGCTCCTCCTGGAAGGACCTTCCCCGAAGGATATCCCTTCGGGAGTCCGGGAGAACTGACGAGCTTCCGGGTCGCGGTGGCTTGAAGGAGTGAGCTAGACACTAAACGGGAGAGGCGAAGCCTTTCTGTCCATCCGCGAGCCCTGGTCACCCTTCGTGGAAGACCTTGATGATTCTGCTCCCCGAAGGCTATCCATCTAAACGCTATCCGGAAACCTGGATAACAAATATATAATGTCAAAGTTGAAAATCAATTGGAAAGGATAATAAAGGTACTTAAAAGTGATAGGGATGATGAATAATTTCAAATTTTTTTGTTAAGAGCATGGTATAATACATGAATATACTCCCCATATACTCCGCAACAAAATGGTATAGCGAAAAAGAAAAATAAGACATTTCTTGAAATAGTTAATGCTACTCTATTACATTCTACATTGTGGTTTAGTTTTTGGGGTGCGACCTTGTTTTGTAGTTTTCATATTTTCAATTGTATTCCTATGAAAAAAAAAGTCACCATATGAGTTATGGAATGGAAAGAAACTAAACATTGATTATCTTAACGTGTGGGGGTACCTTGCTTATTGCAAAAGCACATATCCTAAAAGGACCAAGTTGGGTCCTAGGGCTATAAGATGTGCTTTTGTTTGTTATGCCTCAAATAACAAAGCTTTTAGATTATTAGACTTGGAGTCTAGTCTGATAATTGAATCTAGAGAGGTTGAGCTATTTGAGAACATGTTGTATAGTAACCAATCATGATTAAAATGTCTCAAAATGAGATCTCTACCATGGTTGATGAGCAACCTATATTGCCTAAAAGAAGCTTAAGGATAAAAGAATTGGGATCAAATGAGAAATGTTCTCAAGTGGAGACATTTTATTTAGTAGAGAGAAACCTCAAAGAAGTCACTTGGAAATTTCCAATTATTCTTCAAATCAATGATGTCTCCACAACTTTCAAAGAAACAATGTCTTCAAGAGACTCTAATTTTTAGTAGGAGGCAATAAACGAAGAAATGTATTCTATTATTTCTAATTACACTTGGAAATTGGTTGACCTTTCACAAGGGTAAAAACCAATTTGTTGTAAACGGGTATTTCGAAGGTTATATCATATTGATAGCACAATACATGTCACGACCCGAAATTCTACTTTTTGAGCCACTAGAAATACGATAGTGTATTCTAGTTGTCAATGCCTTTAGAAAATCTTCGTTTTTGAAAATTAAGTGACTAATAAATGCCCTATTCATTGGAAAGATATTTTGAAAATTGAAATAAAATTTAACGCGTAAGTGTTGGGATCCCAAACAATTAAAAGCATACACATTATTGTTAAAATACATAAAAATAGTAACGCTTGACCAACAAATTATCTCATAAGTTTACTTAAAAACTTTAGACTTAAATTTAGTGAAAATGATACTTGTGCGGAAGACTTGGAACCCGCCAACCCTACAGGTCGGGGTTATCACAATGTACATACTTCAGACAAGATCCCTTTCAACCACATTGGAACCGAGCTACTAAAATTTATTCTTACCTACACACAGAGTAATTGAGTGAGCTATAAAGCCCGGTAATGAATCAAACATATTACAAGTAGTTCATCAAAACATAGCTCATTAATCTCATCTTAGCTTAGCAATCTCATAACTTAGCTCATCATTCATAACATAGCAATATACTTAAGTCATTCTCATAACTTAGCTCATCATTCATATGTTAGCAATATACTTAAGACAATCTCATAACTTAGCTCATCATTCATAACTTAGCAATGTACTTAAGACAATGTCATAGCTTAGCTTATTATTCATAACTTAGCAATATACTTGAGACAATATCATTACTCAGCTCATGATTCATAACTTCTCAATATACTTAAGACAATCTCATAGTCAAACAAGTAATTGCAAACATATGTTATCAAACATATTTCAATCATGTCATCATCGGGATCTTAACGTAGACATGATAGCCTTGAGATCTCCGAGGTCAGGAAAAATACCAATGTCTGTACTGAGTGGTAAACTCTTCTCCCTCCATGATGGCAATTTTGTAAAGTGGGCATACCAAAGTATGAATTCATGGGCACCCACATCTACATAACCTTAGCAAGCAAACATAACACTACACTCATTCATAGAAAGTGTAACACCCTCATAATCTAGGACCATTACCTAGTGTGTTTAAAGTAGTGCTTATCTTGTTAAGCAAGATATTTTGACCCAAAAGTGTCATTATAAATAAAATGGTAGATCAATACTAAAAAGTTTATTAAAAGATTCATTTTGTTTCATAAAAGTTACATGGGATCCCATTTAGTTTAAAAAAATATATGGTTACAACATTGGTTCATAAATTAAGTTGGCCTAAGCGACAAAATAAGACTCTTGACTCAAGTCCATTAGATAACTCAACCTCGTAGTTTAAGCATGCTAAACATGTACACATTCTCGCCAAGCCTTCCAACTCATGGATGATTTTTCTTTCCTTTCCTTTGCACTTAACTGCATCATAGAGCATCCGTGAGCCAAGGTCCAACAAGAAAAGTTACACAAGGCATGAATGTCAATCACAACATATATAAATAATAATTCACATGATTAATAAATCATGCCACACATGTATAAGTCAAATAAATAACAATCCACATAATTTAATAATAATACTTATGATTCATAAATCATAACCAAATATATTTTAATCATATAAACATTCAACACAAACCATACCAAATAAAATGCATAATCAAGTATCAAGTGTACGAATAACACCTTATACGGTGTTCATTAAGTCCCATGTATACGGTCGACGCCGAGCAAAGTGTGTCTCCTAGTACCAAGCTTACGGTAATAACAACATATTCACTTAGCATAGTGCGTCTCCCAGCACTAAGCTTACGGTAATAATCGCATGCTCACAATAATATCAGTTACCAATAAGCATAGTAACAAGGTATGCAATAAGTATACACAATCATAGATCAATATTATTCATACAGTCATAACTACTTACCCATAGTCAATTTAGTTACAAATGAGCATAATGAACAAGTATGCAACTAAGGTACATGTTGACGCGGTTCTTCGCCAACAGGTAATTAAGAGAATAAGAGAAGGAGATTAGTGCTTAATAATGAACCGAAATAGATAAACGATCTTTTTATGGATTGATGACACAACTGTGTTTTTAGGTGGTTCAAAGGTTAAATTCCTTCTACTCCACCAGCCAATATTATTGCTATATGCCTGGTATTCTTTCCAGGGTATTTCCTTACACAATAGAATCCAACCCTTTCCAACTCCCAGGGTCCCCATATTTATAGGAGAGGGCACCTGAGAGTTGGTAAAGGGAGGTCATCTCGTGACCCTCTTACCCATCATGTCACTTCTGGGACATTCATGATTAATTCCTAAAACCGGACAAATGAAGTGTGGTCTAATCAATAGGTAAGGGGGATAATGGGCCGCACGGCCCAACCCAGTCGTGGGTGCCTGAATTCGTACGTTCATGCTGCGTGTCCGAGAAGCCAGGGATATATCAGACACGTGATGTCTGATATATGCACGTTTACCTTGTGTGGTTGACTTTATAAAAGGTCATAGCTTCCAACTCTAGCTCGTACCACGAGCTGGATGCCTCCTCGACTTGCGGCCTTCACAGTCCTGACTCGGTCCTTAAGCAATCTTGGTGAACCTTTGAATACCCCGAGCTAACAAGGTAGGACCTGACGGCAGCAGCTCCGGTCATGGGGGATCCACGTGGCTGACATAATTAGGCCATATCTCAGCTCGCTAATAGCCCGTTGGAAAATTAGGGCGTACATTTGCCCCCCAAGCCCCTGCTCATGGTACACGACACCGTGTAGGGCCACAGTAGGGGCTTTTAGGCTTCTCCATGGACTCTCCATATTCCACCTTTTACGCAGGCGCCGAATACGTGGAACATCGTTGTTGGTGACGGTACGTCTTCCGAGAACCGCATTAAATGGCCTAGCCTATACTCAACCGTCGTTTTGCCTTTCAAGTGGAGAGCCTTGGATCCCACATCAGGGCAATCCAGCGGCCCTCCTCATGTGGCCTTTCACGTATATAAAAGGGGTGGCCACCTTACGCATGGGCCACCCGTTTATTTGAAAATTTTCTGAACTTTCCATTTTCTTCTCTCTTTTCATCCTCAAAAGAAAAACCCTCTTCCTCCCGGCCACTGTTCCCAGCATTCCAGAAGGTCAGGCGCAAGGGTTCCTTTGACCCCTTCATCCCTCCCACAGCAAACTACTTCGTAAGTTCTCTGACTGTGCATGTTTTGAATTTCTTTTTCACTGTTGCCTAGGTAAATAATTCCTGTAGCTGCATGCAAGGTTTTGTTGGTTTTTTGTGGGTATGAAGGGAAAAAGCTTTTAGGTTAGGGTATCGCTTGTAGAAGAAAACCATTTAGGAACATGGTTTCTAGGGTGCATTTTCTGGGGAAATCTTCTGGGTAGGGTTTTTGGTAAATATCCAGTACTTTGGGTGCAAAACCGGTTCTAATTTAATGTTATAGTAATAACTATTTCTTCATTTCAATCTTATTGTAATAACCATTTCCTTATTCAATATCACAGTAATACTTGTTTACTCATTCAATAGGGCTCGTGCCCATTTTTTGTACAAATGCCAACTTTTCTTACATCGATTCTAGCAACGATATAAGTATTGACCCAAGTGTGACCTCGTTCAAGCATCCTTAAATAGCCCTAAGTCACAACCAATATAACATAGGTTTAGTTCTTCCATTAAACCAAAACCCTACATTACTTTCCATAAACTTGATAGGCGCTACATACACTTTAAACATGTTCAATTATGTCCTAGGAACCGTAGCTTTAGTTTCGCTAAGGTTACCCATAAAAACCATCAAAATCGGACTCGAAACCAAGTGAACAACATGGGCCGGTTGACCGATTTCCCAAGGTCGGTCGACTAGCTACCCAAAAATATGCGGTGTACAGTCCTAAAATTCCCTAATGAGGTTATGTACTTTGGTTAGTGTGTTGGGAGGGCATAAGTGAATATTCGTGAAATTATATGTTTATAATTGAATGTATTTGTGATTATGTAAGTATAATTATGTTTTAATCCCATTTTTGGTAAACAGGGGCATTTTCATAAATTTAACTCATTGAAGGTATATTTGTAATTATATGATACATTGTAACATCCTCCTAATCTAGGACCGTTACACTGTGTATTTTAAAATTGAGTCAAACTTGCTAACCAAGTCATTTGGTTTAAAATGTGTAACTAAGGTTAATTTCAAGGGTTAGGGTTAAAATTTTTGGTCAAAAGAACCGTTGAGTTTTATATAAAAAGTTTCGTATGAACATGGGATCCCAAAACATTACAACCAGCTTTTAAAAAGGTGAATATTCATCAATATTACATTCAGCCAGCCCAAGCAGAAAAAACAAGGCTATAACCCTAGTTCATATGAGATGTCCCCGACCGTTGTGGTCGAGTAGCAGCATATGTACACGCCACCACCGAAGCTCTCCAACTCATGGCTAGTCAAGCTTTCCCTTCCCCTTACCTGCACCACAAAGCACCCGTGAGCCAAGGCTCAGCAAGAAAACTCAACATGTGCATAAGCAAAGAATATAAACCTCTAGATATCATCCTTCAGTTATAGAAAATGGTCATTGGACCAATTTGGGGCTGCTATTGTTGGAAATGTGCCCTGAAAGCATATGTAGTAGACATTGTTTTTATGAAATAAATAAATGAATTGAATTTGTTATGCATATATTTTATGGACTATATTATTCTATGATAATATTATGTAAATATCAGGAAAATTCCTAAGTTCATATATGTAATCTCAAACACATATTGGTACGGGAGGATTGTGTTTGAGATAAATGAACTTGAATAGTTCGCAGTAAAATAAAGTTATGGAATCTTTAGATTAATTACTGCAAGTACGGTCCACTAGTATTATGAATACATGTGATCTAGATCCGGATCACTAGTGTGGTAGGACACTTTAGTGGAGGTGCTTTATACATTAGAGAATATATAGAACTGGACCAGATATGTTTATTAATACTTAGTTAAATACCGTTTCGAAGTATTAATTAAATATATCAACTGATGATCATATACAAATAGATCTTAATCCTGAAGTTACTATGAACTCCTGTTTATATTATATGAGTTCTTTGATTCACTTGTTAGGGTCTGTCAGAATGATCAGGCTAGAAACTTTTGTTTTGGAAACTCATTAATATAGATGGCTGGGGACAGTATACAAATATGGAATCTATACCTTCTCGCAAGAGATTGAATGATGGTTCTCTTAAGGGTTGACTTTTGGGACTGAAAGGTTATTGAGCTCAAATTCATAATTTAGTTATGAATTAACCTTCACCAGTAGAGTCAATTACTTAAGGAAACAAGAGATAATTAAAAGGGTAAAACGGTAATTTTATTCCCGATTAATTATGAACCATTATTAGAGAGTCAAGTTGTATGCAATGATTATATCAACGGACGCTTTATGATTATAAAGTACTCAGTAAATGAAATGTCTATAATTACAAGAGTGCAGTCTCATATTTATAGTGGAATAATCATGAGATTAATAAATTAAGATTATTTAATTAAAGAGTTTAATTAATAATCACAAATTTATTGGAGCTTGGAATTATAGGTCCATAGGTCCCCGTAGCGGCTCTATCAACACTGTTCAAGGTAAGAGTTGATATGAAGGGAAAATAGTTTAAAGACATATTTAAGAAGAAACTTGTTTTTCAGGCCAAATATGCAATTATATGATAATAGTGATTAATTAATTAATTACAAATTAGTTGTAGTTAACAAAATTAATTAATATTTAATTATTGTATAATTTTTGAAATTATATTAAATAATTAAATTAATTTTCGAAATTTAATTAAATAATTAATTATTTATAATATTCAAAATTATAATAAATTAAATATTTATTTTCAAAAATTTTGGATTTAATAAATTGGTAGAATAAATTAAATATCTTTATTTGAGTGGGAGATAATGATCTGATAAGTTCAAATTGGATTTGAATTTAAAAGATTAATATTTATTCAAATAATTAATTATATTTGATAATTAATTAAAAAGATAATTAATTTGAATTCAAATTTGAATTAGTTATCAGGTTGTTAGATCTTATCTTACAAAGTAATTTGAATAAATAATTAAATAAAACTTGAAAAACCAATATCCCTAGAAATTAGGAAGCTACACATTCACACACAGTCCATGGACTGTGTGTGGTGCGTAGGGCATTTTTTTTCAGGGATGAGATTTTCAATTTTATTTATTTAATTAATTAATTAGTGGAAAATTAAAAAATTGGTTTTTGGATTTTTTCATTAATAGAATAATTAATTAATTAAAAAGTGATTGTAAAATGGTTACATATTTATTTTTAAAATTTTGAATATTTTCTGTTAAGTATGACTGATCAGAAAATTATTCAGATAAGAGAAGAGTATGTGAGACAACTCTGAACATTCGCTCTGTGAAAAATAGAACGATAATTTTCTCTCCCTGAAAATAAAGAACCAATTCTCAGGCCTATTCTCTTGATCTCATGTGTTGAGTACATCAAGTAGAATCACAAATAAACTATCCTTCATTCTCTAAGTGCCCACACATTTCTTGAGGTGTAGAGAACGCTTTGGAAGATCTTGGTGTGAGTACGTGGGAGCGGCTTGGATAGGAAGATCGTTTTAAATACGAAAAGATAGCAAGGACACTTGATAGGCTTCAAGAGGTATGATTTCTATTATTATCTTGCTTATGATTAATGTATGTATATTAATGGATCTGCATATTTAAAGGTAGTTTAAATATGTTACATAATTTTTGTTGTACACTGGGCCAACCACACCACTATTCCGCTGCGTATTAGGAAACTCGTTCCTAATAGTTTCCCTATACAATTGACCATAGAGTCAATCCTGGGGCTCTATGCCCTAGCTACTTGACCGTAGAGTCACCTGGAGCCTTTGCCCTTAGCCTTGAGTAACTAGCCGTAGAGCTAGTCTAGCGTGTGATGCTTTAATGTTTCATCGACCATAGGGTTGGCCAACATAATAATATGTTGCTGGTTCAGGCCTAAGCCTCTCGACCAGCGTGCAATGCGCAATTGTCGTCCTTGACTAATAAGTAAAGCCCTAATCCAAGAATACAGACCATAATACAAAAACAGATATGGATAGGCATTTCCCAACAAATAAGCACGCATGCATGTTAATCACATAACACCATCGAATAACCATTCTCAAGATACTAATCATACTTATTTAACAGGGCCTTATGCCCTTACCACGGAATGCATACAACAATTATAGAACACTTAAGCAAGTATTGACCACCGTATGAAGCTTTAGCATAAATATAAATGTTCTTGGGGCCCAAGCCCTAATGATGATAATTGATAACAATCGGGCCAAGCCCTAATCACATATAATACGTATTGGGTGAAATTTGCTTACCTCAGGTCCGAGTAAGCGTAAATTATAACGACCCTTGAGCACGATCTCAGTTCCGAGCCCCTAACGGTAACCTAGTCACAACCATAAAATAGAATTTCATCAACAATGATCGAATAAAGGCTTTCGCACTGAGTCCTAACCTGCGGGGCCTCAAGTTCCACTAAACTGGGTAGTGGAATCGATCCCGAGCCCTAAGAAAACGGTTCCCTTTTAAAACGAACTCGCCAAGGAGAAAATGCCCAGGCGGACCGCGACTTGGCCCTGTGGGTCGCGGCGCGCCCCTCCTACAAGCAACCTCCTCCCCTTTGTCAAGGGCGCTAATAGGTCACAGTGCGCCCCCAGGCAGAGGCTTCCCCAGGGCGCTGGGCCTAAGCTAAGTCGCGACTTCACAAGAACACAGCTGTAATGCCCCAAATTTCCTAATAAGGTTTAGGACCTTGATTAGGAGGCCGGGAGGGCCATAATTGCTTTATTGTGCTATTTAATGATAATATGCATGTTTAGGTGTATTAAATATGCATGTGAACCCATTTGTGATTAATTGGGCGATTTTCATATTTTGGCCATTTCGGGCATTTTTGGCATATATGTGAAATGGGTGTGGTGCTTTGTTATTATTTGGTTATGCCAGGGTTACCCAGCACAAGACGATCCTAGGATGTAAGCTAGTGGGAAAGTCACAAAGGGATTTAAGCTTAACTTGGAGTAAGTCAACGGGTATTTAGAGCATTACCGGGTTATTGGTTAATGAGAATTAATATTTGGTGATAAATTGGGAGTTAGTAAGATCAGGGGGAAATTCTGGAAGTTTTGATTATAATGTCCCCGGGGGTGTTTTCGGGACCCCGAGCATTAGGTTTTATTGGAAGCAACTTAAGCTTGAAGTAACCTTTTAAGAAAATAAAAAGAATGTTCTGTACGTTCTCTCTCCCTAAAAGTTCCATTTTCGTCTCCCGATCGCGTTTTTAAAGATAACTTGAGTTATAGGACTCGGAATCAAGCGAGGATCGAGGCATAGCAATCCTAAGGAGAATTAGAAGCTTATTAGCCGGAGGATTTAGTTGGAAACAACTCAATCAGAGGTAATTCAAGTTTAAGTTTTAAGTTTTTAAAAGTTTTTAAGCTTGAATTAGCTTTTGTGAATCGTTGAGTTTTTAGTTCGTTTGAGCCTCAGGTTTTGGACAATTGGGGAGTTTGGGAACTTTGATTTGTTGATTTGGGAATGTTTAGACATGTTTTTGGGAGGTTTTAAAAGGTTAAAAACGAAGGAAAATGGCTGCCCCAAAGTTGGGCCGCGGCCTTGTTCTTGGGCGTCGCAGCCCTTGCTTGATGAAGCAGGTGCCCAAGTTGTATTCTTGCTGGGCGTCGTGGCCCTTGGTGTTGGGCGCCGCGATGCTTGCTTCAGGTTGTGCTGGGGGTAGTGGCTCAAGGTTCCAGGGCCGCGGCTCAAGGTTCCAGGGCCGTGGCTCAGGCAGGCTTTTGAGCCCGTTTGTGTGTTTTGACCCCGGGAACATGGTTTTAGGCCTCGGGATCATTCCTACTACCCGGATTAGTGAGGATTGATGTCTTGGAGGCCATGTTTTAGTTCAAGGATTGGTTTTAGAACTTGAACTCATTGGATCACCATTTATGGTTGTGACTAGGTTATCACTAGAGGCTTGGAATCAGGATCTTGCTTGTGGCTCATTTGTTGGTAACCTGTGCTTGGACCCAAGGTAAGAAAACTGCACCCCATATGTGACATGCATGGTTATGTGTGATGCATGTTGGATGTTTAAATGTAAACATTGATAGCATAATGAATTTTTAGCAATCTTGCTCATTTGCATATGATTACTATTGAGGCATGTTGGATGATTAAGTGTGATGCACGAGAAACATGTGATTAGGGCATGCCATGAATGATGGATATGAGATTGGTCAGAGCTTGAGTCTCTGTGTTTGTGCATGATCATTACTATGCTCGCAATTGTTAAGTAAGCATGCTGAATGCCCATCTTTGGATGTTTGACATATGATATATGTTTGGTAGCAATGCTTACTTGTGCATGGTATTGACTCATTAGTCAGAATTTGCAAAGGTGTTAGTATCAACTGTGAAGCTGTGACTCATTAGTCAGGTTCGGCAGTGGTACTGGGCACTGGTCACATTGCGCTGACTCATTAGTCAGGACGGCCTTAGCGTGTTCAACGCAAGCCAACAAAGATTAGATCTAATCGACTTTCTGCATTGGATGACTCAAAGAGCATTAATGCCGGACCGACCTCAAGTTCTATGAATATTATAAGCGCTTGTGTGGCTTACCCATCAGTCACTCATTTGTTAAAATAGAGACTTACCCATCAGTCTCTCATTTGTTGAATGCTAGTGGCTTACCCAGCAGCCACTCTTCCATTTGAATTAGTGACCTGCTTGTCAGTCACTTAGTATGGTTTACTAGAACCTCAAGTGATATTCACTCATCTGATCAGAGCTACAAGATCTGTATGATCATTTTGATCATCATATGCATGGCTTTGGGTGCTGAGCCCCGTAGTGACTTGCTCATTGGTCACTCAGCATGGTTTACCAGAACCTCAAGTGTTGAGACACTCATCTAATTAGGATTGACTTGATAGTCCTCCAATCAGAAGGGCAGGATTTCTTATCCTGGATACCCCAGCATTGTTTGAATTCATTTGCATGCTTGAATAAAGCTATGTTTGCTAGGCATGCCAGATATGATTTGATATCACGATATGACTGTTTATGAGCATATGAGTTTTCTTGCTGGGCTTCGGCTCATGGGTGCTTTGTGGTGCAGGTAAAGGCAAAATGAAGCAGGACCATCCTTGAGTTGGAGAGCTTAGGTGATGACGTGTACATATGCAGCTGCTTGACCAATACTTGGGCGAGGTTTGAAAGAGGAACTAGAGTTAAACCCTGCTTTGCCGCTTAGAATGGCCTGTTGTAAATATTTTCTTGTAATAGACTCTGAAATCATATTTTTGGGATCCCAATGTATATAGTAAACGTTCTAATGAAACGTTATATCTTAACCAAAAATTTTAATCCCTAAACCACTAATCACACTTAGTTACACGTTTATGGCCAAACGACTCGATTAGCGGGTTTAGCACGGTTTGCAATGTGCACTGTAGTGGTCCCTGGAGTTGGGGCGTTACAACAGCCACGACTTGGCCCCTCAAACCCAGGAATTCATCCATTTTCAGCAGCCAAATCCATTCCATAATAACCCAAATTCACTCCAAAGCTATAATTCAATTACCAAAATAGTTCTAACATGTTCCCAGCAACAAAACCCAATAAAAAATTCAGTGCTAAAACTCATTAAATCACCAATTCAATTCATAAGCTAGATGGTTCAAGAGCACCTCAAGAACACACTAAAAAAGCCATTGAAACACATAAATTCAACTGTAAAAGAGAGTTCAAATGGTTACCTTAATTGTAAGTGAAGATCCTCTAACCACAAGCAATCCGAAACCCTATCCCAAGCCTCCAATTCTGTAGTTTCTAGCCACAAATCCCCTTAGTTTTTCAATATCAAGCTTGAAGAAGCTTTTGAGAGGAAGAGAGCGAATGGAGAGAGAAAGAGTCGGTTTAGTGTACTTAAGAAGGTTTCTTTTTTTTTTTTCCTTAGACTTAAATGACTTAAGCTAATCCTGAGGCTCAGGGTACCAAAAATGTACCCAAGGGAAAAATGGTCAAATTCCCCAATACTCCCTCCTAAACTCACTAATTTCAAATATATCTCCAATTGTTCATTTCCATAACTCGATAACCCAATTAAATGCCTAACACCTAAAATACCCCTCGACTCCCCCCGAGTCAGGTATTGAGCCCAGTTGTGACTTTCCCGCTAACTTGCTCCCTAGGATCGCCTCATGCCGAGTAACCCACAAAAGCCTACATAATAATGTGGTCTCTCACATATATCACACATATGCACATAGATATATAATTATGCCCACAATAGGCCAAATTATCATAATTGCCCTTCTAATAAGAAGCGGGTCCACATGCATATTTAATACCTTTAAACATGCACAACTAATCATATAATCAAATAATTACAATGAAATATAACAAATAAGCATATAATTCCATATATTGCCATCCTGGCCCCCTAATCAAGGTCATAAGCCTTATTAGGAAATTTTGGAACGTTACATACATGCTCTGCAAATTCGGAATTGGTGGGTCTCGTCAAGCGAAATTAGCGGAAAGTCACAAAGTGAGATAATTGGTGCTTAGTTGAATTTGTGGTATTATTTGTGGACTTTCATGTTTATTGGGTTTTATGGAAATGAAGTGAAATTATTATATTATTGGAAATGGAAAGGGAATTACTAGGCTGCCCTTGAGGTTAGCTAAGGGACTAAGTATATAGGGAGGGTAGAGTGATCTTTTGGCCTTAAGTTTTGATAAATGAAGGATAAAGTCTCCTTGTACATTCTAGGCTCACCTACTTCATTTCCTTGGCTATCTTCAAGATTTCAAAGAAACACTAGGAAATTAGCTTTTGAGTGTCGAATTTATGAGGAAATCAAGAAGAGAAATTAAGCTGTAAGGGGAGGATTAGCAGCTACTAAGGTTAGGAATTTCGGATTGGAAAAAAGGTAAGGATTTCACATAGAGTAGGGCATGGGCCGATTATATATATATATGTGTGTGTGTGGAGGTTTGTAACCATATTTGAATAATTATATTTATTTATATCATAATTGTTTGTGATTGATAGACATGGGTCAGAGTCGACAATTAGCATGCAGTATGCAGGCCGTAATGGAAGGGCCACCTAGGGGGTGCTGTATGTCACGGGCCGGCTATTTGGGTACTCCAAATAGACGGAACGTGCGGCACTTGCAGACTCTTCAAGCTAGCAAGTCAGCCTACAACACACACCTACAGGCAAACAAACTCAGCGGTTAGCCACATACACATCTCGGACATGCAACGGGCGATAACGAAGTATGAGCAAGCACAAAGCAAGTCATTCCTAGGAACGTCCACACAACACAAAGCACACAACAAGGCAAGTGGCACACAATGGCCCAACGAAGGCAAAAAACAAGTAACACATAAGCAACAAGGAAGCACACAGGGGCAAGTATGGATAAATGTTATTTCATTAATATATAGCCTTGATAGGGCAAGGGAGTACACAGTTTTGGCCCCTATCTGCTGATGGCCATGGTGCATCCCTAAGTCACCAGGTCACCTCCCCCTAAGGAGCCTTCTAGGGAAATAAAGTCTTCCCAGGAACATATATGATTTTTGTCTGGGAGACATATGCAATATTACAAAACTGCCACTACCCTATCCCATGAGGTTGCTTGGTGCAAGACTTGACTAATGATCAAGCACCAAGGCATGCTCATTAACAAAATGGCCCCATGTGGGTGTGCCAAAGGGCAGCACGCCACACTCTCCCCCACTTAATCTTTCGACGCCCTCGACGAAGTAGCTTGTAGATCTTCAATCTTCTGCGTGAGCTTCTTCAAGTCTTCCGCCCTCTCCCAGCTGATTTCGTCATCAGCGAGCCCCTTCCATTTGACCAGATATTCTTTATGCTTTTTGCGGTCAGTGGTGACTGTTCTTTCTGCCAGGATTTCTTCAGGTTGACGCTTGCTCCTTGGCTAGACAATGACTCCTCCTCTGGTTGACTGGTTGCGCTCAGGATTGGCTGGATCTTCATGATACGGCTTCAAGTTGCTGACGTGAAGGACCGGATGTATCTTCATCCAAGCGGGTAGGTCGACTTTGTATGAAGTTAGGCCAACTTCTGAGATGACTGAGACCGGACCCTCGTACTTGCGAACGAGTCTGATGTCTTTGTCCCCTCGGAATCTCAACTGTTCGGGCCTCAGCTTGATTAACACTAAGTCACCTGCTTTGAACTCCAGTGGTCTGCGCTTATGATCTGCCCACTTCTTCATTCTTCTTGAGTCTTTTTCTAGATAAGCTCGGGCAATCTCTGTTGTTTTCTTCCAGTCTTTTGTGAAGTGAAAGGCTCGCGGGTTCCGACCGCGATATTCGTCCACTGTGTGGGGTAACAGTGGTTGCTGTCCATTAACATCTTCAAAAGGGCTCTTGTTCGACGAAGAACTCTTTTGTGAGTTGAAACAAAATTGAGCTACATTGAGTAGTTGTGGCCAATTCTTTTGATTGGCATTCACAAAGTGGCGCAAGTACTCCTCCAACATCCCGTTGAATCTTTCTGTCTGCCCATCTGTCTGCGGATGGTAGCTCGAGGAAATATTCAGTTGTGACCCCAAGAGATTGAATAATTCAGACCAAAATGTCCCCGTGAATCTTCCATCTCGGTCACTGACGATGTTCTGGGGCACTCCCCAATATTTGACAATATGTTTGAAAAATTGTCTGGCTGTCTCTTCTGCCGAACAGTACTTCGACACTGGGTTGAATGTTGCATACTTCGAGAATCTGTCCACGACCACCAAGATCGCACTTAAATCTCCTGTCTTCGGAAGACTGGTGATAAAGTCAAGCGACACGCTCTCCCACGGTCGGCTTGGAACTCGCAAGGGCTCCAACAACCCAGGTGTCTTGTTCCTATCGACCTTGTCTTGCTGGCAGACCAGACAGGTCTTGGTGTACTCCACTACATCGTCTCGCATTTGTGGCCAGTAGTATCCCTGCTTCAAGAGGGCATGGGTTCTCTGCCACCCTGGATGACCTGCCCACAGAGTGTCATGACACTCGCTTAGTAATGTCCTTCGCAAATCTCCAGCTTTTGGAACATACAAGCGTCCCCCTTTAGCCCACAGAAGATCATCCTCTACCCAGAACTGGCGAGTCTTGCCTTCTTTTACGAGCTTCAGGATGGTCCTGACAACTGGGTCTTTCTCCAGGTTTTCTTTAATGCGTTCCTTGAGTGGAGTGTTCACCACGCTAGCCGAAAAGTTAGCCATGATCTTTAGAGTCACCAACTCCGCTTTGCGACTCAAGGCGTCAGCTGCCTAGTTTAAGCGTCCTGCCCTGTGCTCAAAACGGAAGTCGAATTCTGCCACAAACTCCTGCCATCGAGCCTGCTTAGGGGTCAGTTTCGGCTGAGTAAGGAAATCACTCACAGCTGCATTATCCGTCTTCACTAGGAACTTTGACCCCAGCAAGTAATGCCTCCACACTCGCAAGCAATGTATAACTGTGAGGAGCTCCTTCTCCTGGGCAGTATACCTCCTCTCAGCTTCAGACAGCTTGCGACTTTCGTATGCGACCGGGTGGTCCTCTTGTACTAGTACCCCTCCGAGAGCATAATCTGATGCATCTGTCTGTACTTCGAAGGGCTTGCTAATAGTTGGCAAGGAAAGAACAGGATCCTTCATCATGGCTTCTTTCAAACTCCTGAACGCTTCAGCACACTTGTCAGTCCACGCCCAAATCACACCCTTTTTCAGAAGCTCGATCAAGGGTGTCGCCCTTCTTGAGTAGCCATCCACAAATCGTCTATAGTAGTTGGCTAGGCCCAAGAAGGAGTGGAGTTCTTTCACATTTGTGGGGGCTTTCCATTCCTGGATTGCCCTCACCTTCTCCAGATCCATACGAATACGGCCACGTTCCACCACGTGGCCTAAGAACTTGATGCTCTCTTGTGCAAATGAGCATTTCTCTCACTTCACATATTGCTGGTTCTCTCTCAACTTCTGAAACACTTGAGCCAAGTGTTCTTGATGCTCTTCAATCATGGCGCTATAAACCACGATATCATCCAAGTACACCACCACGAACTTATCTAGATACTCGTGGAATACTTGGTTCATTAGTGTACAGAAGGTAGCAGGTGCATTTGTCAACCCAAACGGCATTACTCGAAACTAAAATGCTCCGTATCAAGTAACACACGTAGTCTTTGGTTCATCCCCATCTGCAATCCTCACCTGATAGTAGCCCGATCTCAAGTCCAACTTTGTGAAGTATTTGGCTCCACTTAGCTGGTCGAACAAATCAACGATCAGAGGGATGGGGTAGGTGTTGCGAACTGTCACCTTATTGAGAGCCCTATAGTCGATGCACAGTCTCAAGCTCCCATCATGCTTCTTCTGGAATAGCACCGGTGCGCCATATGGCGCCTTCGACGGTCTGATGAAGCCTGCCTCCAATAGCTCTTTTAATTGCTTCCTCAATTCTTCTAGCTCAGGGGGTGCCATTATGTATGGCTCTTTTGTTGGAGGTTTTGCTCCGGGCACCAGCTCTATCTGGTGATCAATCCCCCTCTTTGGTGGCAAGGCTTTGGGGAGTTTATCTGGCATCACATCCCCATACTCCTTTAAGACCCTCGTAATTTCTAGTGGAACAATTTCTTCCACTACTTCTTCGAACACGGTGGGTATAGCTACATAAGTGGGCTCTTGCTTCCTCACACCCTTCTTGAACTGTAAAGCTAAGAGAAGCTTCACACCAGGGGGTGGTTTCACCTTTGCAGGTACCATTGAAGGAGTCTCCCATTATGAGTAAGCTTCCAGTGGCAGGAATTGGAATGGCACCTTTCTCGGTTAGAAAGTCCATTCCCAAAACTACATCGAAGTCGTCCATATGGACGACCACCAAGTCAGTCTGCCCCTCCCACGTGTCGATTTTCACTTTTACCCCTTTAGCCACGCCAGTTGTGGCCAAGGCTTTGGAGTTGACCGCTTTCATGCGGCCTGCATCTTTCTCCAGCTTTAGTCCCAGTCGCTTTGCTTCGAGTTCAGAGATGAAGTTGTGGGTGGCGCCAGTATCAATCATCACGCTTTTGGCAGGCTTGCCATTGATAGCGGCATCCACGAACATTAGCCCTTTCCCCAGGGTCTTTTTCCCTTTCTCGCCATGCTTCTTGAGAGCGTTCAACAGGCGGACAGCGCCCATGTGCGCGTACTCTTCTTCTTCCTCTTCTCCTTCGCCCTGTTGTTCTTGGCCGATGATGGCATTCAGCTTGCCCCGGAATTGGCAAACTTCCGACTTGTGTGGGCCTTTGAAAATCCAACAAGCTAGCGGCTTCTTCCCTGCAGCAGCATCTGTCCCACTGGAAGAATTGGACTCCGCTGTCCTCTTCTCTCCCCCACTCTTACCCTGCCAGGACTTCCCAGACTTCTTACTCCCGGCGCTACTTGAGCTGGCTGGAGGAGTAGCCTTTTCGGCAGGCTTCTCTCCGGAGTGTAGTCTGTTAAGCGTTCGAGAGCAGCTTGAGCGGTGGCCAGATCAGACACCCGCTGTCTTTGAAGTTCTTACTTGGCCCACGGTTTCAATCCCTCGAGGAAGCAGAAGAGCCTGTCCACTTCGGACATGTCTTTTATATCGAGCATTAGTCCCGAAAATCTCTTTACATATTCTCGAACTGTCCCGACTTGTTTAAGCTCTCTTAACTGGCGACGAGCTATGTAAGCTACATTTTCTGGAAAAAATTGCGTCTTTAATTCCCTCTTCAGGTCCGCCCAAGATGTGATGGTACACCTGCCATTCTCTATGTCATCATACTTGGTCCTCCACCACACCTTGGCATCCCCTGACAAATACATGGTAGCCATGGCAACCTTTCCGTCTTCCGAATCGGCCCGCACGACTCTAAAGTATTGTTCCATGTCAAAGAGAAATTCTCCAAATCCTTTGCGTCCCTGGCCTCATTATAGGACCTCGGCTTGGGTACTTTGGCTCGGCCATACTCCATACCTATAGGCCCTGTTGCAGAGGCATTCCTAACCGCTCGCATGGTCAGGTTTACCTTGGTAGATAGCTCAGCCATTTCTTCTCTGAGCACACCGACTGCCTCCCTGCAATCTTCCGTCTTGTCATTTATGGAGACTTCTTGTTCCTTTAGCATGCGCTCCACTGCCGCGATGCGCTCTTCCCACCGAGGGGAAACAGAAGTACTTGTTGGAGTGTTTCTTTTCTCCAACGCGATAATTCTGGATAGGAGAACATCATTCTCCTTTTCCAACGCAGCTCTGCGATTGTTTGCATCGGACGATCCTGAGTCCTGACTTACAGAGGAAAGATCCCTGACCCTCTCGTTCAGGCCATCTAGTTCCCCTACTCGCTTCTCAAGAGCTTCGATCCTCAGAGTGTTGCACACCATAGTGTGTCTTTGCCAAGCGCTTTCTAACCTGGCTCTGATACCAACTGTCACGGGCCAGATATTTGGGTACTCTAACTAGACGGAATGTGCGACACTTGCAAACTCTTCAGGCTAGCAAGTCAGCCTACAACACACACCTACAGGCAAACAAACTCAGCGGTTAGCCACATACACATCTCGGACATGCAACGGGCGATAACGAAGTATGAGCAAGCACAAAGCAAGTCATTCCTAGGAACGTCCACACAACACAAAGCACACAACAAGGCAAGTGGCACACAATGGCCCAACGAAGGCAACAAACAAGTAACACATAAGCAACAAGGAAGCACACAGGGGCAAGTATGGATAAATGTTATTTTATTAATATATAGCCTTGATAGGGCAAGGGAGTACACAGCTTTGGCCCCTATCTGCTGATGGCCATGGTGCTTCCCTAAGTCACCAGGTCACCTCCCCCGAAGGAGCCTTCTAGGGAAATAAAGTCTTCCCAGGAACATATATGATTTTTGTCTGGGAGACATATGCAATATTACAAAACTGCCACTACCCTATCCCATGAGGTTGCTTGGTGCAAGACTAGACTAATGATCAAGCACCAAGGCATGCTCATTAACAAAATGGCCCCATGTGGGTGTACCAAAGGGCAGCACGCCACACTGTACACACTTGCTCAGCGCAGGCTGTAAGCTTGGTGTCCTGGTAGCGCACCTTGCTTAGCATAGGCCTTATAAATTGTTTCTGACTGAGATGGAATTGTTTAATACTTGTAAAGCATGCTAATTCTTAATTGAATCTAAAATGAGATATGTCATGCTTGTAAAGTTTTCTTGTTGTTCCTTGGCTCACTGGTGCTCTATGGTGCAGGTAAGGGCAAAGGAAAAATAGACCAACCATGATTTGGAGAGCTTAGGAGTTGTTTGTACATGTTTGGCCTACTCGGCCGCCACGGTCGGGGTATTTTGAGGGACTTGATATAGATGTCCAATTTTTTTCGCTTAAGTTGACTGTATTGTGAACCGAGTTTGTAACTATGTTCTAAACTATGTTTTTGGGATCCCGTGTAAAGTCTTTACAATTTTAATGTTAGATTAAACCTTTTTATCCAAAAAAAAATTACTAAATGGATTTTATTTTAAATTAATTACACTTTTGAGTCTAAAAAACTTGGTTAACAAGTTAAGTACTATTTTAAATAAACAGTGTGACGACTCTAGGGTAGTAGGACATTACATGCAGCCTGCCAACAACTAGTAGGTCGGTCGACCGGCTCTGCACAGAGCCCAATGCATTGCGTTTTTTCAATTTTCTCAAACCTAACCAATCCATCCCCAAACTTGTTTCAAACCAATTCTAAGTACTATAATGACTACAAAACAAGTATGCAACTTAATATACATCATATAACATCAACAAAATATCAAAATACAAGTTCTATGTCATAAATTCAAGAATTAGGGCTAAAATCCCCAATTTTATCCAATCTTTGAAACTAAACAAAATCTTGGCTTTCAATTCGAATTTAGAGATTAAAATAGTTCATAAACATGTTTTTAATCTCATCCTACCCATAGAAACAACCAAACATCATCAAATTTCAACAATCAACTAAAATTCTCAAATTCCATCAAGAACAAAAATGGAGAACATGAAGAGAATTCTTACCTTTCTCTTGTGATTGAGTCCTATGGAAATGATGTAATTAATTACTGCTAATCCCCTTCTAATGCTTGCAAATCTCTAGAAAATTTGGAGGAATTCAAGAGCTTGGTTGAGAGAATTTTGTGAGGGAGTGTTATTGAGAGAAAGGTATAAAAATGAGGAAAGAATAAGGGAATGGTCATATTATTACTATCTATGCATGATCCTCTCAAAGTCTTATTTACAAATCTTGAATCTAGTCCTAATGTCATGCATTTTACATCCCTTAATGGCCTAATCATCCAATATCCTAATCACTTAATCACACTTAATGACCATCAAAACCTAAATCAAATCAACCATATCAATGATACCCTAGTTTCCATTTTTAACTTACTTGATTCCCTCTTCCCTTTGATTTTTGAAACTTCCTATACTGAGCTCCCAAAAATCAGCTCATCACCATCATGCATTATTCTCAATCAAAGACAATCATTTCCCTTTTAAATTGTTACCCAATTTTCGAATTTTTCATGTGAGAAAATCACAATGCAATAGCCATCATAAATTGTCACCTTTGGCTGTTTTCCTTTCCTTCCATTATTACAAAAAATGGCCACCTTTCTCCTCTTATTCTCTCACACGCCCAAGACAACATGCACACACACACATAATCACATTTAAATGGCAACCAATAACAATTAAATAATAAACAAAAATAAATAAATAAATTTAAATAATAAATAAAGTGACAAATAGTTAAAATAAACAAATAGTTAAACAAACAATTATTAAATTAATAAACAAAGGACTAGATAAACAATAATAAACTATTATTAAATTGTGTGACTGGATATTTCAAAGAGCAAACATTACATAAGTGGTTAGTAAACTTAGTAGATTTACTAGAAATCCAAGTATCGAGAATAGGATGGCTATTGAGATGTTAGCCTCCATTACTCAAGGTTTCCTAAGATACTTGAATGATATTTGATGCAAGTTGGATATCGAGTGTGAGAGAAAATATCTTAACCACCGATGGGGTGTTTACACTAGGTGGAGGTGTTATTTCATAGGGTTCCAAGAAACAAACTTGTATATCACACTCAACCATGGATGCTGAATTTATAACTGTAGCAGCATCTACCAAAGAGATTGAGTTTTTTAGGGATCTCATGTTGGACATTCCTTTTACTACGGATGTAGTATCAACGATCTCGATACATTGTGATAGTCAAGTTACTCATATTAGAGCATACAATAGTGTGTGTATACTGGGAAGTATAGACATATAATTCTAAAACATGAATATGTGAGACAGTTGATTCAAGATAAAATCATATCCATCTCATATGTAAAGACTAGTGAGAATATAGCAGATCCATTTGCAATACCTCTTGTGAGAAAGTTAGTACGTTGTACATCTAGAAGGATGGGTATGCAACTCCTAAAATAAGATATTCACCAATGATGACAACCCAACTCCAAACTTGTAAGCATCAACGGGAAGTGTTCAGTGGGTAAGAACAAGTCATTGATAAGTGAATACTTTTCAACACTAAAACAATTGTGAGTCCCATCTGAGATGGTTAGTGTTGGTTTCTACCGAGTGATGGATAAACTAATGATTTCAATGAAGTTTAGTTGAGTGCAACAAGCATCTCTAAAGGTAGCAAAGGTGTTGTAAGAACTTCACCTGTGTGAACTTAGAGGTGGTGCTTTCTCTCATGAGAATTGGAGTTTCTCAGTGAAAATTTCATTAATGGATCAACACATGAATATGTTAGTGCTAAGCGAGAAACGTGAGAAAATGAATAATAAAGTAGAGGTGTGGAGTATCATCGACCTTATCATGGCAATACTTGGGTCAAGCTTTTAAGCAACGAATGATTACGATAAGGCTTTGTGGTATTTTCACTAAGGTAAAGTTCAAGTTGAAAAATACTTTACTTAAGATACCAATACCGAATCAGAGCCAGAGGTAGATGTTTCTATTTAACCAAGTGCGGGAATATTATGATTGGTTTAAATACAAAGCCTAAGTGGTATTACACATATTAGTTGTAAAACCTTTAGCCATTTCAGATAATAAATGTGTGAAATTTGAGTTTTAATTGTAGGCTTTTAAAAATTGTCTTTTTAAATCTAAAGTGATACAATGAGGAATCTAAGCATGCTCAAAATGTTTGGGGAGAAATTGGAGGTATTTAAGGTAATTTTTGGAGAAGTTGACTAGTCATTCAGGCATTATGTTGCCTCCCTAGAGACGATGTGTTGTGCGCAACAACATTGATTGCACTAAAAATAGCGAATGACACATCTCCTTCTAGTAGGCGATGTGTCGCTTGTTCGGTCCATGCAATGCCATTTTTGAAGCTCCAAATGATGTGTTCAAAAGCTCTAATTTTATTGGCTAACCTTAGTAATGATGCCTACACTATAAAAGTGGTATTTTAGAATTTTCAAGCCTTGATCACACTTCTCAACTCTCTCTCTCTCTCTAACCTTTTTCTCTTTCTCTCAAGCACTCAAAGATCATAAGTTTTCTCTAGGAAATTCATCAAGAAAGTGAGTGTCTTGTGAATTTCAAAGGCTTGTTCAATCCCAATTCCCTATCCTCTTAGAGAAAACCTCAAGAATCCATGGTAGGATAGAAAATTGAGAATTTGGATAACAATACTCCTCGTGTATGAGCCTTTTTGTTGTTTCTCTACCAAGTTTGAATATTCTAGTGGTGTTGTGCAAAGTTATTCTTCTCATCATAGTTTGGATTTTGTTTTTCAGTTTGCACTTTTTTTGTAATGCCCCGGATTCCCTAATATGGTTTAATGGCTGGATTAGTAGGCCGGGAGGGCCATAACCGTTTAATTATTCCATTAAATGTGTTTATGCATATTTATGAGAATTATATTATTATATGATGTTAAATGCATGCATGTGGGTCCACATTTGTTTACAGGGGTATGTTGGTAATTTGGCCCGTTGAGGGTATAATGGTATATCTGTTTGTATGTAAATGATATATTGTGAGACCACATTATAATGTGGATTGGTTCGAGTGTTTCGGCATGAGACGATCTATAATTGTGATTTACCGGTTTGGTCATAACAGGTTTAAGTTCGGGGCTCGAGGTGAGTCTCGGGGGTGATTTTAATGATTAGAGCGTTACCGGGGATTTTAGGGTAATGGGATATGAAATATTGGTGTTTGAGAATATTGAGATTAGCGGGAATTGGGAAGCGTTAATTATGATTAACGGGATAGGTGGAGAGTACCAATTTTGCCCTTAGAATAGTTTGAGAAGCTTTTGATGACTTAAGGGTATTTTGGTCATTTAGGTTTGGATATATATGATTTAAGATGGCTGCTGGGTGTAGAAGGTTATGGATTAAACAGAATAAAAAGCAGAGTTTTCTTCTCCAACCCGTGCATCTTTTCCCTTCATCTCTCCTTGGAAGTTTTGAGCTCTAGGTGGGGTTTCAAGCTAGGAAATCCAAGGGCTGAGTTAGTGGACCTGGTTTAGCTACTGAGGAAGGTTCAAAGCTGGTTTCAAGGTGAGTTCTAGTCACTAATTCAGGTTGTGCTCTATTTTTCTCTTTAGTTTTTCAATTTTGATTCTTGTTGGAAGATTGGATTTGAAGAGGTTTTAATTGATGATAAGTTTGGGTTTTGATGAGGGTGAGTTGTGGGTGGTGTTTAGAGATTAAAATGGGTGTTTGGAAGAGGTTTTGGGTAGGTTTGAAGGGCTGGTTTGAGAGGAAAAACATAGGGGAGAATTTCTGGCGCGTGCAGCCTTTATGGCTGGTCTGGGCTGGGCGCCGCGCCGCGGCTGTGATGCGCCGAGCGCGGCTGTGGTGCGCCGCGGCCCTTGGCGTTTGGTAGGGAAGGCCCTCTCTGTCTGGAGGGCGCACCACGGCGCAGTAGGGGAGGGCCGCGGCCCTTAAGGTCATTTTGGCCAGAATCATGTTTTTTTCTTGGGGATTCAAACCTTAGGCCTCGGGGTTGAACCTAGTACCCGGTTGGGTAGTGCTTGACGTCTCAGAGGCTGGGTTTTGGTTTGGGAATCCTCAGTTATCATTTTTATTGATGAATCCTATATTTTGGTTATGACCAGGTGATTGTCAAGGAATTTAAAGGTTGATCGTTCTCAGGGGTCATTCATATAATAATTCTCACTCGAACCAGAGGTAAGAAAACGGTGTGTGAATACAGTTGCACCCTGTATTGGTATATGACATTGATGGTTTGTTATTGAAGCATGTTGGTTGATATATGTGGATGTGGATTGCATATTAAATGCTAGCGAATGTTGATTACCTGTTTATGGCACTGACTAGTCAGGGACCGACCCTAAGGTCGAGATACATGCATTGAATGGCTCTATGGAATTAATGCTGGACCGACCCTAAGGTCGAAGAACTTATAAGCGCTTCCGTGGTCTAAGACCAGATGTACATAGCCAAGGTATATGTCCCCGGTGACCATTTGTCACATGGCTAGTGGACGTTGTCCATAGTTACGACTCTAGAGTCGGTAGTAAGGTTATGTTGGTGATCAATCACCATGCACCTGTCCTGATAAAACTTATGAAAGAACTACTTATCAGTTAAGCCCTGGTGACCCTATCGTCACATGGATAGAGGGAGTTGTACCCACTATTGTGACTTTTGTCTATTGTCACCTGTCTGCTTGAACTGTTGATCCGGAATGGTTATTATGATCGCTGTTGATATTATGTCATGCTTTATTGTGTTTTCTTGCTGGGCCTTGGCTCATGGGTGCTTTGTGGTGCAGGTAAAGGAAAAGAGAAGCTCACCCAACCCTGATTGGAGAGCTTGGGCGATGTTGTGTACATATTGGGCCGCTTGACCGCCACGGTCAGGGAGTTCCCAGAGGGACTAGGGGTTTACCCTATTTTTGCTGCTTAGGTCGGTGGGGATTGTAAATTTGCTTGTAAACATAGTGGCCCTTTTGTGTTATGAACAACTTGTAAACATTTTGAAAGGCTCATGAGCAGTTTATTTACTTAATGAAATGTACCATTTCCTTTTATTGGTTTTTCACCTTAACCTAATAATAACACTTAGATCACGTTTTTAACCAAAGGACTCGGGTAGGGGTCAAATTTCCGGTTCACTGTTCACCGTAACTGTTCTAGGGTTGCCAGGGCGTTACAACTTGGTATCAGAGCAATGCCAAGGTTAAGGTTCCTGTAGTCTGGCTGGGTATGTACACACATCACCGAAGTCAAGCTCGACTCATGGTTTGGTAACTATCTATGTGGGTACATGTATAATTGTTTAAATGTGATATATATGCTTTACCTGTGCGCATGAGATACCATGTTGAGCTTGTGTCTTGAAATATTATATCTTCCGCAAATGTGTGCTAATTAGTACTGAGATTGCTAACACCTGCTTATTAGTATGGTTGTTTATAAGTTATTATGTGATACATGCTGAGTGCTGAATGTCATAAACATGTATCTGTTTGTGAATATTGAATGACTGTGGAATGTGATAATTGTCTATTTGTTCTTGGACCATGAGGCGGCAAGAGGTTTAGTTATTACTACCTAACTGGCCGTATTGATTATTGTTTCAGTAAGGTATCAGTGACAGAATGAACCCAGAACAAACAGACATGTCAGCTGGCTAGAGTGATCCAGGCCAGAATAATAATAGTCAGGGTCAAGAGAATGACCAATCCCAGATTCCACAGCCAGCACCTACAAACTGGCAACAGATGTTTGAGGAATTGCAGGCTACAGTGTTAAAACAGGGAGATGAGCTTCGTCTCCTAAGACAGAAGCAAGTGCCTGTAGTGGCCAGTGTTGCAGAGGCACCTTCTGTGTCGGTGCCAGTTACTGGGCAACTGCCTAAGGTTGGAAACAGATTGGAACCTCTTTATGAACGGTTCAGGAAAAAACAACCTCCAGTGTTTGAAGGCAGTGCAGATCCTACCAAGGTTGAACAATGGATGAGCATGATTACCACTTTCTTGACTTTATAAGGATAGTTGGTAGTGAAAGGGTGGCCTGTGCTACCTATATGTTTCGGGAAGATGCCCGGATTTGGTGGGAAGTGATTGGCCAGACCAAGAATGTTAATCTCTTGAGCTGGGAGGAGTTTCATACCTTGTTTAATGAGAAGTACTATAATGACGCTATTAGAGCGGCGAAAGCTGATGAATTCATGAGGCTACTGCAGGGAAGCTTATCAGTAACTGAGTATGCCTTAAAGTTTGATCGTTTGGCAAAGTTTGCCAAGGAGTTGGTGCCCACTGATGGGACCAGGAGAGAGCGTTTCTTACAGGGGCTACAACCCAGGTTAGCCCGAGATGTACGTATCACCACTGTGGCAGGAGTTACTACTTATGCACAGGTGGTGGAGAAGGCACTCACAGCTGAGAGTGCAGAGACTAAGATCTGGCGTGACAATGCAGCCAGAAGGGATTTCAGGAGGCCAGGTCCTCCATTTGTGGGTTCTGGTAGGGGTGTTGGCCCCAGTGATCAGAAGAGGAAGGTTCCTGACACCTTCCCAGTTCCAGGTCCTGACAGACGGCCCCGTGGTATTTCTGTGGGTCGTCCAGGTGGTAATGAAGCCTGGAGGTCTTATCCCGAGTGTCCTAGATGCAAGAGGCATCACTTGGGAGAGTGCAGAGCAAGGACCTGCTTTTCTTGTGGGGCAGTGGGTCATCTTAAAAAGGATTGCCCCAAGGCAAGAAAGGAAGAACCCAAGAAGGCAGACAGCTCGGCCCCAGCTCGAGTGTTTGCATTGACTCAGGCAGAAGCTGAGGCTTCCCCCTCAGTGGTTATAGGTCAGCTTCTTAGTGCTGGAACCACTTATAATGTATTGATTGACTCAGGTGCTACACAGTCCTTTGTTGCTAGTAGTGTTATTGATAGGTTGTGTAGACCATGTGATTTCTATGCTGTGGGGTTTAGTACTTTGTTACCCACTGGGGAGTTAGTGGTATCTAGGAGATGGGTCAGATCTTTGCCAGTGATAGTGGAGGGCAGAGAGTTGTCAGTGGATCTGATAGAGTTGGTTATGACTTACTTCGATATGATACTGGGTATGGATTGGTTAGCAAAGTATGGGGCAACCATTGACTGTAGAAGGAAGAAGGTCACCTTTGAGCCTGAGGGTGAGGATCCTTATGTATTTGTTGTTGCTGTGCATGGACCCCGTATTCCTATGATTTCTGCATTGAGGGCTAGGGATTTATTGCGAGGAGGTTGCACTGGATTCTTAGCCAGTGTGGTTGATACCACTCAGGTCGTGCCAGCGAGACCAGAGGATACTAAACTTGTGTGTGAGTTTCTGGATGTGTTTCCAGAAGATTTGCCAGGGTTGCCACCACACAGAGAGATTGAGTTCGTTATAGAACTGGCACCAGGGACGGAGCCAGTGTCTAGAGCACCATACAGAATGGCCCCAGCTGAGTTGAAAGAATTAAAGATACAGTTGCAAGAGCTGTTAGATTTGGGTTTCATCAGACCTAGCTTTTCACCTTGGGGTGCGCCAGTTCTGTTTGTAAAGAAGAAAGATGGTTCTCTGAGGATGTGTATAGATTACAGAGAACTGAATAAGTTGACAATTAAGAATCGGTATCCTTTGCCAAGGATAGATGATATGTTTGATCAATTGCAGGGTAAGACGGTATTCTCTAAGATTGACCTTCGTTCTGGTTATCATCAGTTGAGGGTCAAGGAGGGAGACATACCAAAGACCGCTTTTCGTACCAGGTATGGGCATTATGAGTTTTTAGTTATGTCATTTGGATTGACTAATGCCCCTGCTGCTTTCATGGATATGACGAACAGAGTGTTCAAGGATTATCTAGACCAGTTTGTGATCGTCTTCATCGATGATATTCTGGTGTATTCTCAGTCTGAGTTAGACCATGAACATCATCTGAGGTTGGTTCTACAGAGATTGAGGGAACACAAATTGTTTGCAAACTTCAAGAAGTGTGAATTCTGGTTGTCTCAAGTGTCCTTCCTTGGGCATATTGTCAGTAAGGAGGGGATTAAAGTAGATCCAGCAAAGATTGAAACGGTTAGAGATTGGCCAAGGCCGAAGAATGCTTCTGAGGTTAGAAGTTTTCTTGGGTTGGCAGGGTATTACAGGCGTTTTGTGGAAGGGTTCTCAAAGATTGCTACTTCGTTGACTGAGCTGACACGCAAGAGTCAGAAGTTTCTGTGGTCAGATAAATGTTAGAACAGCTTCCAGGAATTGAAACAGAGGTTGATTACAGCTCCGATTCTGAGTCTTCTGACAGATCAGGAGAAGTTTGTGATTTACTGCGATGCTTCTCATCAGGGTTTGGGTTGTGTTCTGATGCAATCAGATAAGGTTATAGCCTATGCTTCTCGTCAGTTGAAGGAGTACGAGAAGAGGTATCCTACTCATGACTTAGAGTTGGCAGCGGTGGTTTTTGCTTTAAAGATATGGAGGCATTATCTCTATGGAGAGAAGTGTGAGATTTATACAGACCACAAGATCCTGAAGTATTTCTTCACCCAGAAGGACTTGAATATGAGGCAAAGGCGTTGGCTGAAGTTGGTAAAAGATTATGATTGTGAGATTCTGTATCACCCAGGGAAAGCCAACATGGTAGCTGATGCTTTAAGCCGGAAGGGTCCGGGACAAATTCATGGTATTAGGCTAATAGTCAGAGAGTTAGCTGATGATATGACCAGAGCTGGTATAGAGTTGCTGGTGGGCCAGTTGGCCAATATTACACTACAGTCTACGCTGCTAGAGAGGATTAAGGAGGGTCAGTTGAGTGATCCACAGTTTATCAAGATTAGAGAGGATGTCTTGGCTGGAGCATCCAGATATTATACAGTGTCTGATTTGGGGTTGTTGAGATACAAGGGACGGATATGCGTTCCATTAGACACTGCATTGAAGCGAGAGATTCTGGATGAGTCTCATTCTACACCTTACTCTTTGCATCCAGGCACCACCAAGATGTAACAGGATGTGAGATCATTGTACTGGTGGCCGGGGATGAAGAGAGATGTAGTAGAGTACGTGGCTAAGTGCTTGTTATGTCAACAGGTCAAGGCTGAGCATCAGAGGCCGGCAGAGTTGTTGCAGCCTCTGGATATCCCAGAGTGGAAGTGGGAAGACATCACAATGGACTTTGTGGTGGGCTTACCCAAGACCGTTGGTCAACATGATTCCATTTGGGTGATAGTGGATCGCTACACCAAGTCAGCTCACTTCTTGCTGGTGAGGACTACTTATATTGTTGGTCAGTATACAGATCCCTATGTGAGAGAGATCGTGCGCCTCCATGGAGCTCCAAGGTCGATCGTGTCAGATCGGGACCCTACTTTCACTTCCAAGTTTTTGAAGAGTTTACAAACAGCCATGGGTACACGATTGAAGTTCAGTACAGCTTATCATCCTCAGACAGATGGGCAATCTGAGAGGACGATCCAGATATTCGAGGACATGCTGCGGGCATGTGTGCTGGACTTTGGTGGGTCATGGAGTAAGTATCTGCCTTTGATAGAGTTCTCCTATAATAACAGTTATCAGTCTACCATTGGATTTGCACCTTATGAGATGCTATATGGTAGGAAGTGTAGATCTCCCATTCATTGGGATGAGACAGGTGAAAGGAGATACTTAGGTCCTGAGGCAGTTCAGAGGACCAGTGAGGCTATTGATAAGATTAGAGCTCGGATGCTTACTTCTCAGAGTAGACAAAAGAGCTATGCAAATCCCAAATGCAGGAACGTGGAGTTCCAGGTAGGAGACTATGTTTTCCTTAGAGTCTCGCCATGGAAAGGGGTGAGAAGGTTTGGGAAGAAAGGCAAGCTGAGTCCTAGGTTTGTAGGTCCATTTGAGATCCTGGAGAGGATTGGTCAAGTGGCTTACAGGCTAGCTTTGCCTCTGGCATTGTCGGCCGTGCATAATGTGTTCCATGTATCTGCTCTTCGGAGGTATGTATCTGATGAAAGTCATGTTCTGAGTTATGAAGATCTGGAGCTTGAGCTAGATCTCTCCTTTTAGGAGCAGCCTATTCAGATACTTGATCAGAAAGATAAAGTCCTCAGGAACAAGACAATACCTTTGGTTAAGGAGTTGTGGAGGAACATCAAGGTCGAGGAGGCGACCTGGGAGCTGGAGTCAGATATGCAGAGTCAGTATCCCGAGCTGTTCAGGTAAATTTTGAGGATCAAATTTCTGTAAGGAGGGGATAGTTGTAATGCCCCGGATTCCCTAATATGGTTTAATGGCTGGATTAGTAGGCCGGGAGGGCCATAACCGTTTAATTATGCCATTAAATGTGGTTATGCATATTTATGAGAATTATATTATTATATGATGTTAAATGCATGCATGTGGGTCCACATTTGTTTACAGGGGTATGTTGGTAATTTGGCCCGTTGAGGGTATAATGGTATATCTGTTTGTATGTCAATGATATATTGTGAGACCACATTATAATGTGGATTGGTTCGAGTACTTCGGCATGACACGATCTATAATTGTGATTTACCGGTTTGGTCATAACAGGTTTAAGTTCGGGGCTCGGGGTGAGTCTCGGGGGTGATTTTAATGATTAGAGCGTTACTGGGGATTTTAGGGTAACGGGATATGAAATATTGGTGTTTGAGAATATTGAGATTAGCGGGAATTGGGAAGCGTTAATTATGATTAACGGGATAGGTGGAAAGTACCAATTTTGCCCTTAGAATAGTTTGAGAAGCTTTTGATGACTTAAGGGTATTTTGGTCATTTAGGTTTGGATATATATGATTTAAGATGGCTGCTGGGTGTAGAAGGTTATAGATTAAAACAGAACAAAAAACAGAGTTTTCTTCTCCAACCCGTGCATCTTTTCCCTTCATCTCTCCTTGGAAGTTTTGAGCTCTAGGTGGGGTTTCAAGCTAGGAAATCCAAGGGTTGAGTTAGTGAACCTGGTTTAGCTATTGAGGAAGGTTCAAAGCAGGTTTCAAGGTGAGTTCTAGTCACTAATTCAGGTTGTGCTCTGTTTTTCTCTTTAGTTTTTCAGTTTTGATTCTTGTTGGAAGATTGGATTTGAATAGTTTTTAATTGATGATAAGTTTGGGTTTTGATGAGGGTGAGTTATGGGTGGTGTTTAGATATTAAAATGGGTGTTTGGAGGAGGTTTTGGGTTGGTTTGAAGGGCTGGTTTGAGAGGAAAAACATTGGGGAGAATTTCTGGTGCGTGCAGCCTTTATGGCAGGTCTGGGCGCTGCGGAACGGCTGTGGTGCGTTGCGGCCCTTTGCGTCTGGCAGGGAAGGCCCTCTCTGTCTGGAGGGCGCGGTGCGGCGCAGCAGGGGAGGGCCGCGGCCCTTATGGTCATTTTGGCCAGAATCATGTTTTTAGCTTGGGGATTCAAACCTTAGGCCTCGGGGTTGAACCTAGTACCCGATTGGGTAGTGCTTGACGTCTCGGAGGCTGGGTTTTGGTTTGGGAATCCTCAGTTATCATTTTTATTGATGAATCCTATATTTTGGTTATGACCAGGTGACCGTCAAGGAATTTAAAGGTTGATCGTTCTCAGGGGTCGTTCATATAATAATTCTCACTCGAACCAAAGGTAAGAAAACGGTGTGTGAATACAGTTGCACCCTGTATTGGTATATGACATGCATGGTTTGTTATTTAAGCATGTTGGTTGATATATGTGGATGTGGATTGCATATTAAATGCTAGCGAATGTTGATTACCTGTTAATGGCATTGACTAGTCAGGGACCGACCCTAAGGTCGAGATACATGCATTGAATGGCTCTATGGCATTAATGCTGGACCGACCCTAAGGTCGAAGAACTTATAAGCGCTTCCCTGGTCTAAGACCAGATGTACATAGCCAAGGTATATGACCTCGGTGACCGTTTGTCACATGGCTAGGGGACGTTGTCCATAGTTACGACTCTAGAGTCGGGAGCAAGGTTATGTTGGTGACCAATCACCATGCACCTGTCCTGATCAAACTTATGAAAGAACTACTTATCAGTTAAGCCCTGGTGACCCTATCGTCACATGGCTAGAGGGAGTTGTACCCACTATTGTGACTTTTGGCTATTGTCACCAGTCTGCTTGAACTATTGATCCTGAATGGTTATTATGATCGTTGTTGATATTACGTCATGCTTTATTGTGTTTTCTTGCTGGGCCTTGGCTCATGGGTGCTTTGTGGTGCAGTTAAAGGAAAAGAAAAGCTCACCCAACCCTGAGTGGAGAGCTTGGGCGATGTTGTGTACATATTGGGCCGCTTGACTAAGGGTTTACCCTATTTTTGCCGCTTAGGTCGGCGGGGATTGTAAATTTGCTACAGTAGTGACCCTTTTGTATTATTAACAGCTTGTAAACATTTTGAAAGGCTCATGAGCAGTTTATTTACTTAATGAAATGTACCCTTTCCTTTTACTGGTTTTTCACCTTATCCTAATTATAACACTTAGATCACGTTTTTAACCAAAGGACTCGGGTAGCGGGTCAAATTTCCGATTCACTGTTCACCGTAACTGTTCTGGGGTTGCCAGGGTGTTACATTTTTTCTCCCTATATTTTTTGGTTCTTTATATTGTAAGTTTCATTTTGGTATCTATTTAGATAGTTTATGTAAGTTCATTCTCCCCCAACATCCACTGCTTGCTAGAACAACCTCAATTAGAATATTATTTCCTTAGCATCAATATATGGTCTCTATGTTCACCAAATGGATGTTAAAATGACATTCCTAAATCGACATCCTGATGATGAGGTCTAAATGAAACAATAGGAAGATTTTTTTGTACAAGGGAATGAACATAAGGTATGTAAGCTTGTTAAATCATTGTATCGTTTTGAAACATTCACCGAAACAATGGAGTGAAAATTTTGATCAAGCCATTGCTTCATATGGGTATAAATAGACCACTGTAGACAAGTGCTTATGTTCCAAAACTTGTGATGACTATGTGATCTTAGTGTGTCTATAAATGATATATTGATTTTAAGTAATGCAATGAGAGGTAAAATAGAATCGAAAAGGTCTCTGTATTCCACTTTTTAAATGAAGGAATTTGGCAAGGTCGATACCATCTTAAGTATCAACGTGAAAAATTATAGTTGGGGTCACATCTAAAGTCAAGCACAATATGTTTTTAGTTATCTCAAACTCAAAAAGGCAAGTGCATCATTTGATTCAAGCATCAAGCTTGAAAAGAACGACAATAGGGCGATGGGTCAAATTGAGTATGCAAATGCAATAGGGAGTCTAATGTCACCACTCATTGTACAAGAGCGGGCATTGCATTTACAGTTAGTAAACTAAGTAGGTTTACTAGAAATTACTACTACAAAAAGGGTCATTTAAGTCTCTCCATGGGTGCATAAAAGCCAGGGACGTGAAAAGTATTTAAGATTTTAAGAAAATAATTTTTTTATATATATTTTAATTTATATTACTATATATTTAATTAATATATTTTTAAATATAAAATAAATATTATTTTTATTTTTTATATTTCATAATAATTTTATTAATTGTGTTTATAAATATATGTGAATGTTGAATTTATATAAGGGAGAAGAGAATTGTTTTGTTTATAAATGACGTGGGACTTGTTTTGTATATTCCGATAGACATTTCATGTCTCGCATTGTGGGACATGAAATATATTTTAGGTCCCACAAAGTGGGACATGAAATGTATTGGTTTTTTTTTATAATGGGAGGCGTGAAATGTGCAGGCAGATTGAAAAAATTAAAAATAAAATGAATTAACTTTTAATCCCCATTAGTTTTCATGTCTTTCTTTGTAGGACATAAAGAGTAAACTTTTCATGTCCTCCACTATTTGTGCAATACAAAGGATCCCTAAAAAGTCCATATTATAGTAGTAAATTGAAGTATCCAACATTGGAAGGATATTGAGAGAATTCTAGACAACCATAAAAGGACAAAGAACCTTAGTGTTAACTATTCAAAATTTCTTAAGATACTTGAAGGGTATTCCAACGCAAGTTGGATATCGAGAGTGGGTGATAATTTATCTACCATCGATTGGGTATTTACACTTGGTGGAGGAGCAGTTTCTTGGGTAACTAAAAAACAAACACTACAACAAAAAAGGTCATTTGTGTCAGAATCTAACTGCCACAATTGAGTTTTTGTGCCAATTTTACATGTGACGTGGAATTCCATGACACAAATTCTAGCATGGTTTGCGTCAATGGGAAATTGCCACAAATGTTAAAAATGAGTTTTTTTTTTGCGTCACTTGGGAACTATCACATAAAGTATTAACCAGGGAAATTACAAACAAAACCGGAGCACCCCATGGCGAGTAACTAGGCCTGATGAACCCTAAATCCAGAAGCTCATGTAATTGTATCTTCAATTCTTTCAGCTCTGCTGGAGCCATTCTATATGGTTCCCTAGACACTGGCTCAGTCCCTGGCGCCAACTCAATGACGAACTGAATCTCCCTATGCGGCGGCAGCCATGGTAAATCCTCAGGGAACACGTCCAACGACTCACAAACTAATCTGGTCTCTCCCATCCCTGTTGGCAAAACTCTGGTAGTATCCAACACACTAGCTAGGAAACCTATACATCCTCCCAGTAATAGGTCTCTATCTCTCAAAGCGAATATCATGGGTATGCGGGGTCCACATACCGCACCCACAAAAACAAAGGGATCCTCTCCCTCAGGCTCAAAAGTCACCATCTTCTTCTTGCAATCAATGGTAGCCCATATCTGACTAGCCAATCCATCACTAATATCATGTCAAAATCCTCCATACCTAACACAGTCAAGTCTACTGATAGCTTCCTACCATCAACCATCACTGGCAGTGCTCTAACCCATCTTCTAGAAACCACCAGTTCCCATGTAGGCAATATAGTCCCGAACCCCGTGGTATAATACTCACTAGGTCTACAAAATCTATCAATCACCTTACTAGAAATAATTGAATGTGTAGCACCAGAGTCAATCAATACAGTAAAAGGAGAGCTAGCGCTAGAAACTGATTAGTCACCAACGAGGGACTAGCCTCGGCCTCTGCCTGCGTCAAGGTGAACACTCGAGCTGGAGTCAAGTTGTCCCCCTTTCTTGCTTCCTATTTCTTCACGGTTAGACAATCCTTCTTGAAGTGTCCCACCACCCATCACACATAACAGGCCTTCGCCCAACATTTGCCCGGATGTCATCTTCTGCACCTCGTGAACTCTGGGTAGCTCTTCCATGTGTAACTGCCTCCCTGGCAGCCACCCTGAACACGCTGACCCCTCCTATTAGGACCAGCAGCAGTCGAAGTGTCAGGGGTCTTCCTCTTCAAATCACTGGGGCCTTCGCCTCTACCAAACCCTGAATATGGAGGCACCGCCCTGCGAACCTCCCATTTCACAACTTTCTCCTTCCAAATCTTCTTATCTGCCTCCTCAGCGGTAAGAGCCTTCTCAATAGACTGGGCTTAAGTCATCCCCCCTGGTACTGTTTTAATTCTCACATCTCGGGCTATCATAGCATTAAGCCCTCTAATAAATTTGTCCTACCTAGCTACGTCATTAAGCACTAGATCTGGTGCGAAGTTCACAAGATTGTCAAACTTCAAGGCGTATTCTATAACTGTCATGTTGCCCTATACTAACCCCACAAACTCATTTACTTTCGTTGCCCTGATGAGAACGTTATAATACTTCTGACTGAACAATTGCTTGAACCCATCCCAACTCAGCGGAGACACTTCCCTGGTCTGTGATGCCACTTCCCACCAAATGTGGGCATCCTTTCTTAGCATTTAGGTGGCACAGGCCACCCTGTCATTACCTTCTACCCTCATAAAATCTAGGATATAGGTAATCATACTCATCCACTATTCGGCCTTCAGTGGACCTGGTGCTCCCTCAAAGGTTGGAGGGTGTTGTCTCCTAAATCGCTCATACAACGACTCCCACCTATTCCCAACCTCAGGTATCTGTAAAACTTGTGCCATTACAGGTGGCACAATAGGCGCATCACTCCCTAACGGAGCCTGCTGTCTCAGTAATTGAATATGCTCTTCCTAACTCTACAATTGGGCTTGCATGTCTGCCAGTTCTCTGAGACTGGCAGAGGGTTCTGGCCCTAGTCATCATCTCTAGCCTCAGACCCAGTGCTGGCTAGCCTTGAACGCATAGCTATCCAAGTTAATCTACAATCAATGACTCGGCGGTCAGACTATGATGACAAGGTAACAATATTTCCATGATTCACCATTGGAACTCAACCAATCAAGATATAAACAATTGTCCAAATATTTATCCACATGCAATAGCAATACTAATATGCATGCCTCAATATCATCACACAACAGTCAAGGGACAAGCCCTGTCAGTATCACATGCTCCTTATTAATCATACAGATTAAAGCATTCATATTCCTTTAAAAAACTTAAACATATAAGCACGAATATACAATTACCAAACCCTGAGTCAAGCTTTTCTTTAGCAGCGAGTGTACATGTTGAGCCAGTCTTCAGGAACCCTTAAACCCAACCTAGCTCTGATACCAAGTTTTAGCGCCATAGATAACCAAGATCGTTACACTATGTGTTTAAAGTAGTGCAAGACTCGCTAATCAAGTCGTTTAGTTGAAAACGTGATCCTAAAGTCATAGACAAGTTAGGGTTAAAAGATTTTGGACATAAACGGATAATTTTTCATTTAAATAAACGTTTACTACATGGGATCCCAAAAATAGGGTTAAAGGAAAAATTTACAAACTTCCAAAAGTCAAATACAAGTAAAGGCCACTCTGATGGAAAAATACACATTTTAGGTTTTCTGTCCCTATACAATCCCTCGAACATGGTGAACGAGCAGCTGAAAATGTACACCTCACCCCAGAGCTCTCCAACTCATGGTTGATCCATCTTACCCTTTCCTTTACTTGCACCACGTAGCACCCGTGAGCCGCGATCCAACAAGAAAACCAATATAGCATAGCATAAACAATACTGACAATCAAATGATCCATAAGGCAGTTAACCAGGTATTCAACATGTTATGACAGACACATAATCAGTGATGGCAATCACAACCCATTCATCCCAGTATTCATCAAGCCATAAATATCATATTCGCAATAGTAAACATATTATTACTCAACAGTTTATCATAATCATCATTTAATACTCAGGGTCGACGCCCTTAGGCCGCACTCTCTATTTAACCCACTAAGTCTGGCTCGCTTAGGCCGAGTTCAGTGCTCTCTTAGATGATCCCAACTCTTAGTGGCCGAGTCGCATCCTGTGCACAAATATCTGCCCCAACACTCTTAGGACGTTTATTTCATGCTCACATGGCATATCATAATCATACAACATTTGTATTCAATCATAGGGAATTTCAGTCCCAACACAACCACACAAAAGGGTGAAGTTTTCTTACCTTTAAATCTGAGTGGAGTGAATGAAATGATTCCGAGCACGATCCTTAGCCCCGAGCCTTGGCGATAAACCTAGTCACAAGGGCCAATGGTATCCATCAACTTCAAATCATAATAAAATACCTAGGAGAAGGAAACTAGCCTCTGGGACCTCAAATTCTACTAAACCGTGTAGTAGAAATTGTCCCGAGCGCCTAGGTTCGAACCCCCGAGCCTGACCAATTCTTGTAACAATTCTCAGGCTATAATCCCTAGGCAGGTTGCGACTTGGCTTGGTGGTTCACGACTTGCCCCCAAGTCAGAGAGCAAGCACCCAATCCAAAAGGGGAGGCGGGTCGCAACTTGACCTAGTGGGTCGCGGCGCGCCTCTAAGTCAGAGGCCACGCCCTGGCCAAAACAGCCATACACGCGCAATGCCCACAGGCTGGTTCGTGGCGGCCCCCCTTCTAACCCAGAAAATCTAGGTTTTTTTTTCTCATGCATCTTCCAGCCAAGAACGGCAAGATGAACCCAGAATTTTCCCTAACAACTCCCTTCAATTCAACACTAAACCAATTACAAATTCAAGATTAAATCCCATATTTCTAATCACCCAAAACCTTAGTAATTACACCTTATTCACTATCCAATTTCAACCAGAATTCATCACTCCGTAAACCTAGTCCAGTTCTACTCAAATTCCAAAAATAAAACACATGTTCTAAGCTTCAAACTAATCAGTTCTACTTCGTAAATTCAAAGGTGAGGAACAAGAGTTTTACCTGAATTTGATGACCCTAACTTCTCTGAAATCTTCTGGTTATCTTAAACTTGCTTTTCTTCATCTTAACCCAGCCTAGAACCAACTTAGTTCCGAACTCCTAGCCAAAATTCAGCAGCCCCTTCACCTTAGATCCAAAGTAGAAACTGGGAGGGCAATCCGTGAGGGAGAAAGAGAGAATTCTGAGTATCTCTCTAAGTTTATATTTTTTTATAGTGTATGGCTAATCTCAAATATTAACAGAGTATATCTCTTAGTACCTAGGCAAAAGACCATTATGCCCTTCTTAATTAACTAGTCCTCAAGTTGACCCAAGGGGAAAATGGTCATTTCCCCCAGTTCCCAATAATTCCTCAAATGTTCCCAATACTTACCAACTAATCCCGTCATCCAATTAATTACCAATTTTTTTTACCCAATATCTAATAATACTCAATATATTTTCTAAATTCCCGAAAATACCCCCCACGCTCCCCCGAGCCGGGTATAAATCCTCGTCGTGACTATTTCGCCAATTCGTAGACTAGGACCGTCTTGAGGCATATAGTGCAAATATATCCACATAATAATGTGGTCTCAACACTTTATCACTTATAATCACATTTATGCCCTCAACGGGCCAAAGTTACAAATACGCCCTTATAAGCTAAACAGGGCCCACATGCATATTTAATACTCATAAACATGCATTTCACATATCCACATAATCATATAATCATGCATTTAATCATTAAAATCATACATATACCAATTATTCCCTCCCGACACACTAATCTAGGCCCTTAAGCCTTATTAGCAAATTTTGGGTCGTTACAGACTTAGAGTTTCGACCATTGGAGGTAAATTGGAAATCTTGAGTTTCTTTTCCATTTTGATTATTGAGGATGTTGAGTATGAGTTTTAATCATGTATTTATTCATGAAATTATGGTCTAAAGTTCATGGGGACTAGATCTCAAGAATGATAGAGATAGTTACCACTTTGGGTGGTACTTAGCATTTTTATGTAGCACCCCGCCAACATTTATGGTGAGTAGCTGGCGGTGGTGTCGTGATTTGAGCAAGTTGGGGCACAAGCACCCTGAATGTGTTGTGTGTGTGCATGTAAACTTGGATTAGGTGAGACATCGACCCTTGCGGCCATGGTCTGTGTGTCGAGTGCTAGAGAAAACCACCTCATGGTGGTGGTGATGATGATGAGAGGCCGACGGTAATGATGGTGTTGGTCTCGGCCTTGGGTGTGATTCCTCATGTAGGTTGTGTATGTGGAGTAAACATAGGGTTCGACCTATGAGAGAAGCACCAATGATTTGGGCTTTCGTTCTTGGCCAATAGTGTGAGAAGCCACCAAGTTGGTGCTTATGGTGGTTACCACCAAAGATGATGGTAGTGGTGGTGGCGGATATGGTGAAGTTATTATGATGATGATAGTGATAATGTGAAATCAGAGAATTGAGTGAGCCATGGAAGACTGTGGCTGAATATGCATGGACCATGCAAAGGCCATGCACGTAAGTTGCGTGCTACGCTTGAGTCCAAATGTTTAAGAGCTTGGGAAACGATAATTAAGGTTTACATTTTGGATTTAAGGATTGGGAAGTCTTTTCAAGGACTAGAAAATACTTTACTGACAAAGTTATGATATGATTTATCAATTAGAGTTCAAATTTACATTAAGGCTTGGGATATAGGCTCGGGGGCTCGAGATTTGGGCTTGGGACTCGGGAATTCATAACTTCATACATAATTGGAGTTTGGTCATGAAATTTAGGACATATATCAAGAATACATTATTATTAGGAATAATAATTTCTAAGTATTATACGAGTTTTTGAGACAGGTATTTTGGTCATTTTACCGAAGGCTCGGGTTTGGGCCAAGTGTCAGCAATAGGATTTTGAGATAAGTTTGGCCTTTAAATTATTTTCTTAGAAGATGCAATATGATTATATGCTAAGATATGCATTCTGTTTGGATTTATAGGACCTAGAAGAGATCTCACTCAAAAAAAGGAAAAGTGAAGCTAAGGACTCCAGGTAAGGAAGTTACATACCGAGAGTGACTTAGGTTATGTGGATTTTTTCTGTTTCAATGATATGTATAAGTTTATGATATGCTTTACTATACTATGAATACAACTCATGCACATAATTATGTTTATGACTTGATACAAATGCAACTATTTGCTAAGCATGCTAAGACTCTATAGTTATGAGTAACCATGTGTTTGTATGATGGTATTGTAGTGCCTCAGAGTTTTACTTAGTTAGATAGTAGTAGCTTATGTTGTAGTATTTTAGTTTTCATGGTTATTGGTTCAAGCCGGGAATTATTTGGAAACTCATAGAGGTAGTTATGAATTTTATAAGATTAGCCTATAGTTTAGAAATATTAATTTTATCATAAGGTTTATATAATGTAGTTAGTCCTAGAAATATTATTTATTATAACCAAAGGTTTAGATAGAATAATTAAGAATGTGACATTTGTCACATGTATGTTTATTAAAGATTTGAGGATTTTAGATGAATAAAATAATCAAGGATATACTTAGGAAGTCTATAACCTTATCTCAGATATTAGGATCTCGTATCACTCAGTCAAAGTGGCTTAAACAACTTTAAGTGTGCTTAAAATGTGCAAAAATGTGATTTAATATATTAGTGTAAGCCAATATATTGCAGCTATAAGGGCCGATTTATCGCCTATGTTGATATGGAAAACACATCGACTTCGCATGAATGAAACCATAGAGCGTTTGGAAATTGGGGCAAACGATACATCACCTATAGTGGACGATATATCAGCTCCATCAAGCCATTTTGAAAATCCGTGGAATCCGAAGCTAGAAACAGCCTTCAAAATATTGGACTTGCTCTTGAACGATTTTGACCGAGTTCTGGGCATCTGTTGAGCAGAAAATTCCATTTTTATTTATTTATTTATTCATTTTAAAGGGAGTTAGTTTCACTCCTTGAACTCTATAATTAGGACCCTTCACTCAGCCATTTGCATAATCTTTCAAACACTTCTCAGAGCTTCCAAGCTACCAATTTCATTCTAGAGAAAAACTCTAGGGTATGGGGGTTAAAAGCTTTCAAATCTAAGCTTTTCTAAGCACTTGGGAAGTAAGTTATAGTGTGATTTTGGTGTTTAAGGTATATATCAAAGCTCTAAGCTATCCAAGGTACTCTTAATCCTCAGGTTTAGTTCATTGCTATTCCAATTATCCTTTTCTTTTAGTTCAATCCTAACTCGTTATAATGGATTTTTGGTTAGGTGCTTGATTCTTCGAAACTTAAGGTTTTCGATAAGTTCTTATCTTGATGGTTTAGATCTTCTTTTCATCTTCTTTTATTTAGGAAACTTATGGTTTTACTATTTGGTTTTAGGAGTTTCCAATCTTGCATTTGTCTCCCAATACCCCATTTTTTGGTAAGGAAAAATAAGTTAGATTTATGTGCTATGTGCTTTGTGTATGTATGTTTGTTTTTATGTCTTTTAGTCACTTGGGAAATAGGGTTGCTTAGATAGAAAATCCTGAGATTTTTATCATTATCGTAGACTATAGTTGTGTCTAAACCTACCTCTAAATAGTAGCAAGATGACTATAGCGGTTTCTATCACATACTACAGTAATGAGTTAATGGCTATTCATATTGTAGTCTATATTTATGTCTTATGTTTTATGTTATGCTTTAGTAGTTTCTCCTTACTAGGCATTAGGCTCATTCCTTTTTATTTAGATTGTGCAGGTAAATGAACATGGAAGGCGGGATGGATCCTAGGTGGCTTTGGCAAGTGTATTGGGTGAGGACTAAAGGAATGGACCAATGGGATCAATCGAGGATGACGTTGACATTTGAGTTTTTTTATTATGTATTTATGATTTTCGCATTTGGTATTTTAACATTTAAAAATAAAAGTTAAATTTTCTTTATGATTTTATGTATAAACAATGGGATTCCGTATTTTGGATTTTCTATAATAAAGTTTTTATTATTTTATTTGTGTACCCAAAAGATAGTAGTTATTGTCTTAGTAGTTTTAAAGGTCCGAGGTCTTTAAGTTAGTTTACAGGTATGCCCATATTACAAGAAAATCATTGTCAAAGTATGTGGATTTTTCCATTTAGTATAGGAAGTGGTTATTCTCCTGACCGTGGATTTTTGAGGTTGATCACCTTCTTATATTTAATATGCTATGTTTCATTCCCAATTTCTTTACTTATATGGATTTGAATGACATTATGATGGAGGGCCCAGAGTATCAGATTAGGTTACCGAATCCGCCAAATATTATGATTATGTTTAAGAGTTTTATGATTAGTTAAGACATTAAGGTGCTTGTTATGCTCATTGTGTATTACTTTATGTTGTAACCTAGCCTATACTTTTATATGTTTAGCTTCCTTACTGGGCATTTTAGTTCATCAATTACTCAATTTGTGTACAGGTAAAGCTAAGTCTTAAGAACTCAGTGATGATGAGTTGGAAGGAATCTCATCTGCATATGCATACTGTGACTAACCGACCTGTTGGCTTAGTGGGGTTTCCTTAAGTCTTTCACATCATGTTTTTGAGTCTTTTAATGATGCATTATGTTTTTAAGTCAATCAAGAAGGCCATTTAGCCAAGTACAATATTTATCATCATTTAAAAACTATATTTTGTTTTTAAGATACTGTAATCTCAAACTTAATCATGGTTTAATTTTGGTTTTGCAATGTAAATGCTTTTACTATAATTATGCATGCATGTATTTCGTAAGAGCTTAATGACCGTTTTATCATAAGTTGATATTTTAGAGTGAGTTAAGCACTTCGAAAACACTATCGTTTTCTGCTGAGTCAGCCGTTAAGAATTTCGAGTCATTACATGGGCGGTTACCACTCTTCAGTTCCTTCTTCTCCATTTTTGAACTATAGAGATAAAATGAGAGAGCTTGAGAAGCTTTGGGTTCGACTGGGCATAATACGTCAACAAAGGTAATTGTTGTATTGATTTCTTTGGGTTTTATATGTTTTAGAAGTGGTACATAGAGTTGATGTTGGTTTTTGTAGAGATTTGAAGATCAAGGACGAGGAAGAGCACTAGATTTTTGCATTGAGGTGAGATAAGTTTGATGTTGATCCTCTTAAGTTTGATGAATGATTAAATGTTGTTTTGAGTCTATGATATTAGAAATTGGATTTATATTTTTTTTTTTGGATAGTTTATGCATAAGGGCAGTTGGTTTAGATTTGGTCGAGGTACTTGTTCTTTTTAGTTTCTTGCTCTTGAAGGATGTAACTGCCAGAAACAATGGAGGGTTGCCAGAAATGGGGTTGTTTTGGGTGAAGGGTCTAGGTACATAGTATCCTGACATGTCGTGTGTGCACGAGAGAAGCACCACAACCCCCTCGGTTCAGTGCGCACGTTAAGGAAGCCACCGCCCTAAGGCAGCAGACACCCCAACATTTCCCATAGGAAGGAAGGAACACCTCTAGCCTGTCGGTGGTGATGGTGATGGTAGTGTCTTGATCGATCCCTAGCTGAAGGACTTAATACATAAGAAGAATGAAGACGACACCGTTAGGCCATGGGCTATTCATAGCCCATGCAGACATGGGGTGCATGGTCATGCATGTGTTTCTCTTTTGTGAGCCAAGGCAGGAGTATGCTAAGGCTTGAGAAATGCACAGGGCTCATTAATTGACTTTTAAATTTTTTTGGGAAGCCTGGTGATAAGACTAAGATTTAATTGTAGAATTAATTATTTTGGTTGATAACTAATTATGAGATTATTTTTGGAGTTAATATTTTAGTAATGGCATCTTAGAGAGTTCTGTTGAGGGTATTTTGGTAATTTTATTTCTTAGGGGTTACTTTAGTAACTTTGTTCTAGGGACTTAGGATTGAGCCAAGGCTCAGGATTACGATTGTGGGATAGGTTTCCTTTAATTTCTTGATAAGTTTAATAGAACTATAAACTAACTTACATTCTGTTTTGTTTATAGGATTTGGAGCAATCAACACTCATACTGTTTGTACAAGGACTCGACGTAAGGAAGTCTACACTCTGAGTAACTTAGGATAGGTAGAAAATACTTGCTTTCATGCTGTGAATATTGCTAGTTGCAGATATGAGGATCATATATGTTATTATATATAATTTGAATGCATGCTTTTGGGAATGAGTGTTGCTATTTGTAGATACTAGGATTGTATATGTGCTTATATAATCTAAATGCATGCTCTCGAAATGAGTGCTACTTTTTATGGATAATAGAATTTTATATGTGAATATATATTTTTATTGCAATGTTATGAGTATGCTTGCTATTATTCTGTGGATATTGAGATGGAATATGAGTTATATGACCCTAATGTCGTAGGTTTAATCATTTGGGAGGTAAGTGAGCGGTCATGCTCTTATTTGATGATAAAGGTCTACAAGGTTGATGACCTTGGTATTTGTTTTTTCCCCATGACTAGGAATTATTTGATTGATTTGCTAATGTTAATGTGACTGTGTGAGCTATTGATTATGTGTTTGCTGATTACCATGATGTTTTTTTTATGCTTCCTTATTAAATGTTTAAGCTTGCTCAAGTACTCTGTTTGCAAGTAAAGATAAACCCTAGTGTGTAACAACCCAATTTTCTAAGACCAGACTCACTGGAAAACGACAGTGAAATCCTAGTGGTCAACTCGACCATTGACGTCAACTTTTGTAAAAACGGGCCACTAGAGGCCTTAAGTAACTTTGATAAATTAAAATAAGCATTTACATGGCAAAAAAAGTTTGAAAATATGAACGAGTCTGAGATCTCAGTAGTTTAAGACAAAACACAGTTTAAAATAAACTTAAAAGATAGTATTTTTCCATAGGGCCTTCTTGACCCAAACTTGAAGATAAAACATAAAAGACTTGAGGAAAACCCTATCAACTCTACAGGTTGGTTGATCCACAGTATGCATACTTCAGACAGAATATCCTCCAGCTGTCAGCATGACTTCTAAGCTTTACCCTTACCTACACACACAAAGTAACTGATGAGCTATAACACTCCTTAAGGAAGCTAAGTACATACTAGAAAGCAGAAATATCAAATTCATGGCATTAACATAATGTAGTGTAAACTTTAATTAACTATCAATACATCTTAGATTTTCACAAGTTAAGTATTGCATTATAATTCATAAAGAACATTAACTCATCATAAACAATTTCCTGGCCATCAAGTTCAACATAGAGGTCATGAGCCTCGTGGCCTCCACAGCCCAGAGAATACTTACCTCCCATACCAAAGGGCATACTCTGCTAATTTTTGAGATGTCAATTCTTGTATTGTGATTACTCCCACTGTACGGCTGTATGGGGACCACATTTGCAAAGTTCACAAAGCAAGCACAAAATAACAACATTTGTACTTACAATATTCAAACATAACTAGTGCATTCAACCCCAATAGATGGGTCATATTATGCACGTTCCTTACCATATAATTCAGATATACAAGAACACATTAAATCTAGCAACATTCATAGCAAACATTTCACAAAGAGAAGTTACTCTTGGTGTAGACTTCCTTACCTCTTGTCCTAAGTTTTTCGTGAAAAGTGCCCTGGTGAGTGTTTCCAATTGATTTTAGATCCTATAAACACATTGGGACAATATGACATAGTTTATGACTTACTAAGATCTTAAAATAAGCACAGGGATTTAAGAAACAAAATTTTAAATTCCCGACTCCCGACCCAAACACGAACTTAACTTAGAAAATGACCAAAATACCCCTCTTGAAAACTTAAACTTAACTTAGAAAATTATTATTCCCAACAAAAAATTAATCTTAATCTATGTTTGAAATTTCATGTTCTAACTCCAAGTATTTCCTGAAATTTAAATTCCCGAACCTCGAGCCCAAAGCTCTAATGGGTAATTTTGTAATCATAAAATATTTTCTACCCTTTGAAAATATTTTCCAGATCCTTTTCTTGACAAACTTGAACTCAAGACAAAATCTCGAGTCTAAACTATGACTCGAATTTCTAATAATAATTTTTCTGATCCTAGTGCTTGTTAAATTATTATACTTGACTTCTTAAAATTAATAAAATTCTCCAAGATTAAATCTTGGGCTTTGGCTCTACGTAAAAAATAAAAATTCTCAGAACCAAATTACCATTTTGGTCCCTTGGGGGCACGTACATAGCCATGCATGGCTCATACAACGTGTCCCGAGCACTTAGTTAGTTTTTGTGACTTTCGGCCTACACCATTTGGACTCACATGAGTGCTTCTCACAGCACCAACATCCCCATCATGATCATTGCCATAATCCTCATCATCACCACCACCCTTTGTGTGGTTATCCACCATAATCACCACCTCATGGTGGTTATACCTCTCTGCCAAAGGACCAAAGCCTAAGTGGCTGGTGCAACACTAGATCTTACGCATCCACATGATCACAAGGCCCCATAGGGTGCTATTCACCCCAGGTCATGGCTACATGGCACAACACCGCTGTCATCCTCCATGGAAATCGGTGGTGGTGCTGATTATGTGGTCCAACAATTGTAACCACCCCATAGATCTCTTCCAATCTTAGATCTAAACATGTAGGACCTTAAGAGACCAATTTAACATCAATTCCCCAACACATTAAATACGAAATTCAGATATGAATTTATCCAAAACAGCCCAAATTTTTTATACAAAGCCAAAACAACAATAACAATAATTTCGAAATTCGCAAGGAAAACAAATAGTGTCTCTTACCCTTGTGGTCGAGCCCTTTGTTAGAGAATTCCCTTCTTCTCTTAGAGTTTCTAAGGCTATCTTGATGTTAACTTAGCAAACCCAAAACTAGTGATGTTCTTCTCTTCCTCTTGCTCTAGGTTCCCTTGTGGTGAGACCTTGATCCAAAACTATGGAGAGAAAAACGCTCAACTTTCTCTCAAATCTCTCTCTCTCTCTCTCTCTCTCGCTCTCTCTCTAGTTTGAATGGAGGCTGAAGCAAATGCTGAATGTGACCCATTTTTTTCCCTCTATTCTAACCTCTAGTAACTGGCCAATTAAAAAATTATAAGGATTCCCTCCCTTTTACTAGTGTCACCAAACTTATAGAACCACTAAGCACCAAAATCATGTGCTGAAATGTGTAGTCACACATGCTTGCAATTAGGAACCACTAACTCACATTTGTTCTTCCAAAAATTTCCCTCTATTGCTCATCATTTCCATTTGATGAGTTTAGTACCTTATAATAAAATAAATACATCAAAACTATAGTGTATTATCTCATAGTATGTGGTACAACATGGCACACACACAAACTATAGTCTAAAATGACTATGATTTTATGTGATTCCAAACACATAAAATCATGTTCTAGGCTTTTCAAATAAATTCTCATGTGACCCAATTAAATAACAAAATTATTCTATGGTCCTTATAGAATTTATTCAACCCTTAACTATCTAGTAAAATAAATATGTTATAACTCTATATTTATTTTACAATGAAGTCCTGAACATTATTCTAAAGCCATTCACAATTATTGTAAATTAAAATAATATTTACCAATTATTATTTTAATTTCATTCAATCACATATTTAAAATAATTCACAAATATTTATTTAAATAAAAATATAAAATTACAAGTAGGGGGAGATTTTATCTAATATATGCATATTGTGAATTCCCAGACTTGTAAACCCCATTCTCCCAACATAATACAAAAAAAACAGATTTTAAGACTCAATTAAAAAAATTCATGCAATTTTTACTTCATTTAAAACAAAAACAAATTATTTTTATAGGCAAGATAAAATGAGAGATTTGGGTGCCCTATTTTGAAATAAAAACAAGTTGAAACACAATATGATACATTTGAAACCAAAACATAATATTAGAACTTAAAAATATGTGCCTTGGAAAAACCCCAACCCTACTGGTTGATTCAGTCCATAACATGCAATCATCCACTCCAAGTCATTGGTCACGATCATTGTCATCTATAATACCCGGTTAATTTTTTTTTAGCTTAGTAGTTTATTTCCTTGGTAAGAAGATCGCTTAGAAATACCGAATTTATTTATTTTTGAATGAATAAATTAGTTAAATAAATATAATCTAGAGATATTATATTTATTAGTCTTTACTTGGAAATAAAGGCCATAATGCAGTTTATTGTGTACATTTATTTCAAGGGTAGATTGGTCTTTTGGCTTTAGTTAATTAGTTATTTTTATTGGAGGAATTTTTTAGAGTATTCTTTGGTATATAGAGAGGGAATTTTGGCCAAGCTTAGAGGAAAAGAAGTTTGAATAGAAAATTATCTTCCTTTTTTATTTGTAGATAAACTCGTAAGTTATATAACAAACCTAAACTAGATGTGGAGGCCTACTGCTAGATAATGATATACATTTGTTAGAGAACCACTTCGAACTGCTTTATGAACTTTTTAGGAAACAACATCCACCTAAAATCGAGGGTAGCGTTGATCCAGTTGAAGCCGATGAGTTGTTGAAGTGAAGTAGAATCCATCTTCGATCACATGAGGATGAACAATGAGGATGGAATTTCGTGTGCTGCTTATCTCTTGAAGAAGGACGCTCGAATATGGTGGGATATAGTCAAACAAACACGTGATGTGGCCACAATGACTTGGGCCAAGTTTGTGCAAGCCTTCAACAAAAATATTTTACCGTAGCAATTCTTGCTACTCAAGTGGACGAATTCGTGGTATTGACACTAGGACACTCAACAGTGTCGGAGTATTCACAGAAATTTGAGCGATTGGTGAAGTTTGCAGTCGATATGGTACCCACAGGGACGTTGAGAATTCATCACTTTATAAGGGGAATGAAACTCATGATTGCTCGCGATGTGAAGCTGACAAGTACCAAAGCAACTACCTACGCCGAGACCTAGGAACAATCTTTGGCAGCAAGTTACTGGAAGACCGTATATTGAAGGATGAGGCTGCCACAAGAGAGTCAAGGAAGAATATGTAAGGAACGGTTCCTAGTACGCAGTGGAAATTGCGGTAATGGTATACAACAAAAAATTTCTTATAAACAATCTTTATACGAGGATCCTTTAATTTGCAATATGCTAATCAATATATGATATGAATATGAAAAATAATACGAAACTATTTACCTCTTGTAGCCTATCAAGAATCCTTAAATCTTTTCGTATGTATTTCGATCTTCCTATCCTTGCTTGAGAACTCACGCCTAGATATTCCAAGACGTTCTCTACACCTCAAGATGTGGGTGGGCACATAGAGAACAAGGATCAATTTTTGTGAATCAAAAGTATTCTCAACACATGAGACTTTTGATTATAGGCTAGAGAGAATAAGTTTTCCCTTTTGTGAAAAGATGATAGTTTTTCTTCTCTCTATAAAACTTGTCAAAAACTTGTTGTTTCAATTTTCTAAAAAATAGAATATATAAACATTATTACCATAATAATAATAAGGAAGAAAAATCAATCACCTTTTATAATAATAATGATAATAGACAAAAATCTAACATTCTATTTTAAACCCCTTTTAAAATATTTAATTAATTAATTATAAAATAAAAAACAAAAATCAATATCTGATAACATCAGATGTACCACACGCATAGACCAGTCTAAGCCCTATGCGTTTGGCTTATCCTTGAAAAATGGGATTTTGATTTTTCATGTATTTTTACTTTTAATTAATTAATAATTAGATATTAAAATAAGGTATCATCTTTTTAAGGAAAAAGATAACAACTTAAATTTCAAAATTTGAATTTTCATCATCATCTTATTATTAATTAAATGAATATAATAATCAAAACCAATTTTGACTATCCATATTTATTTATTCATACTTAAATAAAATCAATTTATTTTATTTCTACACAATTTCGAAACTGCACAAATGCAATAAAAAATTGTGCAACTTCAATTATCATAATTATCCCGAATAATAAATATTCTCTCAAATAATGCATTCACAGTTTAACCCTTGTATCAACTCTTACATTGATTAATGTTGATAGAGCCGCCTCGGGGACCTATGGACCAATAATTTCAAGCTCCAATAAATAAATGATTATTAACCAAAACTCTTTGATTCAGTAATCATATTTGTTATTCTCATGATTATTCCACTAAAAATATGAGACTAAACTCTTGAGAATTAAAGACATATATTTACTGAGTAGTTTATTGTAACCACAAAGTGTCCATTGATACAATCATTACATACAAATTACTTCTCTATTGATGATTCATAATTAAATGGGAATAAAATTACCATTTTATCCTTTTAATTTTATCTTGATTCCTAGTGTACCGTTGACTTTACTAGTGAAGGTTAATTCATAATCTGATTATGAATTTGATGTCAATAACATTTTCAGTTCCAAAAGACAACCCAAAAGGGAATCATCATTCAATCTATAAGAAGCTATAGATTCCATATATGTTAAACTATGTCCCCAGCCATATACATCATCGAGTCCCTAAAACAATTATTCTTAGCCTGATCATTCTGACAAACCGTAACGCATGAATCAAAGGATCAAGTAACATATATAGGAGTTCATAGTAACTACAGGATGAAGATCAATTTGTATACGATCATCAGTTGATGTGTTTTATAATACTACGAATCGGTATTTAAACAAGTTTTATTAAAACACATCTAGTCCAGTTCTACATACTCTCGGCATGAAAAGTACCTCCACTAAAGTGCCCTACTACACTAGTAACCCGGATCTAGGTCACATCTATTCATAATACTAGTGGACCGTACTAGTAGTAATTAATCTAAAAATTTCATAACTTTATTTTACTGCGAACTATATTTCAGTTCATTATCCTAATATCGATCCTCTCATACCAATATGAGATTGAGACTACATAGATGAACTTGGAAATTTTATGATATTTACTTAATATTAGTAGCAATAATATAGTACATAAGCTACATATATACAATAATTTAATTCATTTATTTATTTCATTATACTCATTGTTTACTACAATTGCTTTTAGGGCACAATTCCCAACAATCTCTCACTTCCCTAAAGCAAATGAGGCATTTCCCCCAACCCCATGCTTCTTACATGACCCTGAAAAGATTTAATAAATAAAGTCTTTTGAATGGATCTAGAAGATTATCTTCGGAGGCAATATTGAAGACAACAACATCTCCTATGTTAACTATCTCTCGGATAAAAAAATATTTCCTCTCGATGTGCTTTCCCCTCTTGTCACTTCTTGGTTCCTTTGAATTAGCTAATGCCCCACTATTATCATAGTACAGAACAAGTGGCTAATCCATGCCTAGAACAACTTCCAGATCAATATAGAACTTCTTGAGCCACACAACCTCTTCAGCTACTTCACAAGCTGCTATGTATTCGGCTTCCATGGTGGACTCTACAATACTGGATTGTTTAATACTTCTCCAAAGTACAACACCTCCTCCAAGTATGAAAACTGATCCAGATGTCGACTTTCGACTATCTTTGTCTGATTGAAAATTAGAATCAGTGTATCCAGTGGGGTTTAGGTCTCCACCTGAATACACAAGCATGTAATCTTTAGTATGCCTAAGATACTTGACAATATTCTTTACTTCTTTCCAATGACTCAATCCACAATTGGATTGATAACGACTGACTCTCCCTACTGCATAACAAATGTCAGGTCTAGTGCAAAACATTGCATACATTAGACTGCCTACTGCAGAGGCATAGTGATATTGTCTCATGTCCTCCTCTTCTTGAGGTGTTTATGGACATTGTTCTTTAGACAATTTAACTCCTGACCGGGTAGTCATAGTTCCCTTCTTGGAGTTTTTCATGCCAAATCGTTCTAGCACTTTATCAATATAAGTTGCTTGAGACAGTGCCAAAATTTTGTTCTTTCGATCTCTACAGATCTGAATTCCCAAAACATATTTGTCTTCTCCGAAATCTTTCATTTGGAATTGCTCAGCCAGCTATTTCTTTACTTTTGATAATGTGTCTATGTCATTCCCAATCAGTAGAATATCATCAACGTAAAGAACGAGGAATACCACAATATTATCTTTGATTTGTTTATAAACACAAGGTTCATCAACATTTTGTTGAAAACCAAACGTTTTATTGTTTCATCAAATCTAAGATTCCAAGATGTCGAAGCATATTTAAGTCCATAATAGACTTAAGATGCTTTTAAACGTTTTGCTCTTGACCTTTAACTTTGAACCCTTCTGGTTGAGACATGTAAATGGTTTCTTCAAGATATCCATTCAGAAAAGTTGTTTTAACATCCATTTGCCAAATCTCATAATCCATGTATGCAGCTATGGATAAGAGTATGCAGATAGATTTGAGCATGGCTGCAGGTGAAATTTTTTCTTCATAATCAACTCCTTCTTTCTATGTAGCCCTTTGCTACTAGCATTGCTTTGAAAGTCTATACGTTCACATCTGCTCCTCTTTTCTTCTTAAATATACATTTGCAACCAATAGGTTTAACATTTTCAGGTGGATCTTCAAGAGTCCAGGCAGAATTGGAATAACATCGATTCCATTTCAAGGTCCATGGCGTTTAGCCATTTTTCTTTGTCAGAATCTTCCATTGCATCTCTATATTTCAATGGATCATCTTTGTTTGTGTTAGACACAAGCATCTGAACTTCATGTTCATAGCGTATTGGTTGTTCTGACTAGAACTGACGATATCCTCTGGCCATTTATCTCTTGCAATTGTTGGTGATTGGTCTTGTTTACTTGAGACCATTTCCTCAAGTACATATTTACTTTGAGGTTTGTGGTTATTTATATAGTCATGCTCCAGAAAAGTAGCATTTGTTGATACAAACATTTAGTTATCTATAAGACTATAAAATATACCACCTTTTGTTTCGTTGGAATATCCCACAAACATGCACACTTCACTGCGTGATTCCAACTTTTCAATATTTCCTTTAAGCACATGTGCAGGACAACCCCATATACAGAAATGGTGTAAACTAGGTTTAGAACCACTCCATCATTCCAATGGTGTTTTCTGAATATACTTAGATGGAACAACATTGAGTATGTATAGTAAATATGATGCATGAATGCAACACATAAAATAACACATAAAAGAATTATTACTAGTCCACGATAGATTAATTTGATAATTAATGGACCGCCTTAGGGTAGGTCAGACTAATCACAAATTAACCTTGAGACAAGATCTCAACTCCATAAGTGAAAACTTAAAACTCATTTTTCTCTTTTGACTTATGAATTATCGCTAGTCGCGCTCGAAAGCCTAGATACATCTTCAGAGTGTAACCCATTATTTTTCGATCAATTACTTAACTCAAGAGTGTGCCTTAGGGTCAGCCAAACTTGAAATCCATCACTAATCTTATTCTCATAAGAGAAGTAAACCTTGAGATAAAATAAACATATTCGAAAGTCTTTCCTCAGGGAGGCCGCAAACGGAGGCGACACGAGGCCCTTCCTATGCCTCTCGGTGTTCAACCAACAATGTATACCATGGGACTTATTGTCATAATTCCCTCTCCCACTCACTATTTAAAAATTGTGCTTTTCTCAAAATCAATATGTTTTAATTAGGTTGTAAAACTAGTTAAATTAATTTTACCAAATGATATTCTAATTAAATACTAATCCAATTATGCAAAATAAATAATCATGCCGAAGATTTTATTTTGCCATTTTAAATATAATACCATTTTATTTAATAAAAAAATTATTAAATAAGAAAATAAAAAAATTTAAATTCTTTTTACCATCTTATCTAATTAAGACTAAATTAATTATATGAGTTATCAAATAAAAACATATAATCAATCCTAAGCATGTTTCTAAAAATATGCATGCTTAATATGTACTATGTGGGTAATATGTATGACATGTTATTATGCATGATAAAGTATTAAATAATTTAATCATGTTCAAACAAATAAATAAATAAAAGTGCGTTGGGTGTTTTGGGTATTTCTAGAAAATTACAACACTTGCAAAATAATACACAAAAATAATTAACTAAGTAAGGCCTAATAAAGAGCAACTCCTTTTATCTTGGACCTTCTCTTTTAGTCTTTGGGTCATTACCATTTTAATTAACCATTATGAGTTAATTATTTTAAACAATTTAAAATAATCAAACTTTGAGTTTTAATACCCAACAAGTTCTTGAGGCCCAAATAGAATTTTGACTAATCACAATTAACTCAAAATTTATAATTAAAACACTTTTAATTAAATTGGGCTTAAAATAGCCCAAATGGATAATTACACATCCATTAGGGCTTGCATGACACAAACCCCAATGGGTGTGTCAATGGTTGGGTTGCAGTTACCAGGTGTGCGGCTGGAGGCGGGTGCTAGGCGCGCAAGGCGTGCTGGGCACGCAAGTGGCTGGGCGCTTGGCAGAGGCACAGGCGTGCTGGACGTGCTCAGGGTGCACAGGCGCGAGGAGCTAGGCGCACATGGGCACAGGGCGCTGGGCACGCGTAGGGTGCACACAGCTGCAGGGGCAGCGGCTCGGGCCTCGGGGATTGTGCTCGAGGCTCGGGCTGTTATAGAATTTTTTCAAAATTTTAAAAAAAATTACAAAATTCCTATGCCCCGAAATGGCTTACAATTTTTGTATATCTTGAAGAATTAAGAACATTTCCTAACCCAAAAACACCATGAAAACCAACCCATAAGAACATAAACTTTTCATACACAAACATCCATCCATTCATATATTGCACATAATATAAAAATACATATGATACCCACATCGTAATGAAAATATGCAGGGATTAAAGATGGCTCTGGTAACAATTGTAAGGAACGGTTCCTAGTGCGCAGCTGAAATTGCGGTAATGGTATATAACAAAAAATTTCATATAAACAATATTTATATGAGGATCCTTTAATTTGTAATATGTTAATCAATATATAAAATGAATATGAAAAATAATATAAAAGTATTTACCTCTTATAGCCTATCAAGAATCCTTGAATCTTTTTGTATGTATTTCGATATTCCTATCCTTGCTTGAGTACTCACACCTAGATCTTCCCAGACGTACTCTACACCTCAAGATGTGGGTGGGCACATAGAGAACAAGGATCAATTTTGTGAATCAAAAGTATTCTCAACACATGAGACTTCTGATTATCGACTAGAGAGAATAGGTTTTCCATTTTGTGAAAAAATGATAGTTTTTCTTCTCTGTATAAAACTTGTCAAAAACTTGTTGTTTCAATTTTCTATCAAATAGAATATATAGATATTATTGCCATAATAATAATAATAATGAAGAAAAATCAATTACCTTTAAAAATAATAATGATAATAGACAAAAATCTAACATTCCATTTTAAAACCCATTTTAAACTATTTAATTAATTAATCAAAAAATAAAAATGAAAAACCAATATCTGGTAACATCAGATGTGCCACACACATTGAGCAGTCCAAGCCCTATGCGTGTGGCCTATCCCTGAAAAATGGAATTTTAATTTTTCATGTGTTTTTACTTTTAATTAATTAATAATTAGATATTCAAATAAGGTATCATCATTTTAAGGAAAAATATAACAACTTAAATTTCAAAATTCAAAATTTGAATTCTCATCATCATCTTATTATTAACTAAATGAATATAATAATAAAAACTACTTTTGACTATCCATATTTATTTATTCACACTTAAATAAAATAATTGATTAAAATCAATTTCTTTTATTTCTACACAATTTGGAAATTGCACAAATGCAATAATAAATTGTGCAACTTCAATTATCACATTGTTGTACATTTATCTCGAAGAATAAATATTCTCTTAAATAGCCCATTCACAGTTTAACCGTTGTATCAACTCTTACCTTGATTAGTATTGATAGAGTCCCCTCAGGGACCTTTAGACCAATAATTGCAAGCTCCAATAAATAAAAGATCATTAACCAAAACTCTTTGATTCAATAATCATAGTTATATTCTCATGATTATTCCACTATAAATATGAGACTGAAATCTTGAGAATTAAAGACATATATATACTGAGTACTTTATTGTAACCACAAAGTGTCCATTGATATAATCATTACATACAAATTAATCCTCTATTGATGATTCATAATTAAATGGGAATAAAATTACCATTTTACCCTTTTAATTATATCTTGTTTCCTAGTGTATCATTGCCTTTACTAGTGAAGGTTAATTCATAATTTGATTATGAATTTGACGTCAATAACCTTTTCATTTTAAAAAGCCAACCCAAAAGGGAATCATCATTCAATCTATAAGAAGCTATATATTCCATATATGTTAAACTATGTCCCTAGCCATATACATCATTGAGTCCCTAAAACAATTGTTCTTAGCCTGATCATTCTAAAAAACTGTAACGCATGAACCGAAGGATCAAGTAACATATATAGGAGTTCATAGTAACTTCAGGATTAAGATCAGTTTGTATATGATCATCAGTTGATGTGTTTTATAATACTACGAAATGGTTTTCAAACAAGTATTATTTAAACACATCTAGTCCAATTCTACATACTCTCAGCATGCAAAGTACCTATACTAAAGTGCCCTACTACACTAGTAACCCCGATCTAGGTCATATGTATTCATAATACTAGTGGACCATACTAGCAGTAATTAATCTAAAGTTTCCATAACTTTATTTTAATGCGAACTATTTAAGTTCATATTCTCAATCTCGATCATCTCATACTAATATGAGATTGAGACCACATAGATGAACTTGGGAATTTTCTGAAATTTACTTAATAATTTTAGCAATAATATAGTACATAAGATACACATATACAATAATTCAATTCATTTATTTATTTCATTAAAATCATTGTCTACTACAATTTCTTTTAGGGCACAATTCCCAACAAAATAGTGGTGGAAAAACGAAAATAAATGAAAGCTCTTAGAAAATAAAGGAGGTGAAGAGGAGAAAAGAAATATGGTCACAACGAGCAGTAGTAGCAAACCTGACACTTATGTGGAATATCCTCATTGCTCAAAGTGTCAATGTAAGCACTAGGGTGGGAGTAGGGCTAAAACAGAAGCATATTTCTGTAATGACCCGAAAATACTAGCACTGATTTTGCAAAAATTAAACCATTTATACCATTAAAAAGGTGTCAAAAATCCATACCAACCAAGAATTTTAAATCTAATCTATGGACACACTAAAAATATTTACATTATAAACTTAAAAGTCTTCCAATGAACTAAAATAGTTTAAACATAATAAAAGCAACATTTTCAAAGTTCAGGCTCCCCAAAGGTCAGGCCACATGTACACTTTCGCAAGCATACGCCAACACACACTATTCCAACTTTTCTTTGCCCTTACCTACAACATGAACAACTAGGTAAGCGATAACGCTTAGAAAATCAATCTCACAAACAAAATGATATAAAACAACAATAACCAATGGCCAAGTTATTATCTTCACAACAAATAACTTACACAATTAGGGATTCGGATAAATTCGAGCCCTAATCAAACAATTCAAGAATGCCTAAGCATCCTGGTGGTATCTAAATACCTTGAGCAGAATCTGTGAAACATGAACCTTGCAGAAAGTCCAAAATAAAGCAGAACAGAGTAATAACCAATAATAAAATTGACCCTAGAAGCCAATTCGAGAGTTGCCAAAAGTATATTCTACTATCTCAGCTCATATTGCAGTGGAGACTCTAGTCTCTGTGCTGATATCTAAATCATGAATCCTTCTTGAGGGTAACCAATGGTTACCTAGGGCATTTATACTATCTTAGACGGGGTTGGTTGATCCACACCAGCTCATCAAGACTCCTAGGTTACCTAACCTACTTACCTTCTGTCTAACTGTTACGGTAGCTAACCAGACTAATAAAATAATGTTTCATAATAGAGCATAAGCACCACTAAGATCGTTTAGACTCCCAAGTTACCTTGTGTAATGATCTGACTAACTTAAAGACCTCAGACCATTAAAAACTGCTAAGCATAACTACTATTTTGGAATACATACATATATTAATAGAACTTTATTATAAAAATCCAAAATACAGGATCCCATTGTTATTACATAAAATAACAAAACCTTTAATTAATTTCTCAAATACTAAATGTAGAAATAAAACATAAATACATAATTAAAAAGACTTGAAATAAAACGTCATCCTTGATCTTTCCCATCAATCTAGTCATTCAGTCCTCTCCCAATACACATGCCAAAGCTGCCATGAATCTGTCCCGCCTTCCAAGCTCTATTTTCTTGCACCATCTAACATAAAAAGGAATGAGCCTAATGCCCCAGCGAGGAAAATCTACTAAAACATATCATAAATCATAAGACTAAAAACATAAATCATAAAAAATCTGACGTAAAAACGCAAATAATAAAACATAGGACTACAATATTAATAGACATTAACTCATTACCGTAGTATGTGATAAAACCATCTAGGTCCTCTGTCTACTAATCGAGGTAGGTTAGATCACAAAATAGTATATGATAAACCATCTAAGTCCTCTGTATACTAATCGAGGTAGGTTTAATCATAACTCTAATCTACGATAATGATAAAAAACATCTTGGGATTCATTTGCTATCTAAGCAACTATATTTCCCAAGTTACTACAACATAAAAACATATACATACATATATACATAAACATAACATAGCATATAAACATATCATAACACATACAATCTAACCTATTTTCCTTACCTTGAGTGTGGAGAGAAAAAGAAAGAGAAGAGATTGTTTGCTATAAAAAAACGTCCAATCAACCTTAAATACAATGTAAGATATTTATATTAGAGCCTTATGATATAACTATACTTTCATGAATTTTTTAAACCACATAAAGTCATACCTTCAACCTAGAACCAAAATGATGAAATCCTGAGTCTTCTCCCTAATGTCTATCTCCAACAACAACACCAAAATTTTGGATACTTGGATAGATTTTGGCCATATATTGGCTTGATGGGGTTCAATATTTCGGCTATAATAGGGTTTAGAAAGGCAATAGTGTTTAAGGCAAAATAAAGAAAATAGAAGAAAAAGATCCTGAGCACTAAAAGGACTAGTGTTTCGGCTCTGGCTATGTAGAGTGTTTATGGCAAAATGGAGAGAGCTTTTGGGAATATGGATTTTTATATGAGAGGTTTTTGAGAGCTTTTGAGTGTGAGAAAAATGGGGAAGGGTAAGTCTTTGTTTATAGGCTTCAAACCCCAACTCTCTTCCTTGATTTTCTCAACACTATTCAACTTAAATTTTAAAAATAAAACCTTCCCTCCACTATATGATTTTGGCCAGCCTAGTCTTACTCCCTTCTTGTTGCTGCATCATCTCCAAGTATGCCACATATTCTCCATTTGGTTCAAAATTTAGTCAAAGTCCAAACTATTATCCTATATCTCGTAACTCTGGTCCTTCTGTAGTAAAATTAACGTAACTAGAGATGTAGAAGTTCGATTTAGGCCATTTGTATACTTTTGGATAGCTAATTTAATTATCTGCAACTTTTTAGAAATACTATTTTTCCAAAATCGTAATATAAATAGGTCAAAACTAGGTCCGAAGTTACCGCACCCTAAAGTGACGAAAACTGCATTTACTTATCTATCACTTCTTGACACATAGTCACTTAATTCAAATAGATCTAATCTTGCCAATCTTTACAATTTTATTTTTTTTAAAAAATCAAATCTATCATATTTTTGAACCAAGCCTAAGACTAAGCTATTTTAATTTTCATTTTAATTCTAGTACTTGGACTTAGTTTAATGCCACATGTTCACTTCTTAATACATCAAATAACATATGCATTTAAACACTTAATAAAACCATACAATAATTTAATCATATGCTAAAATAATTATAATTACCCAAAATATAATTATTTCTAAGTCATAAAATCATAATGTAAATAATTTAAGCTTAAAGCAATCTTTATTCCACAACTCAAGTCATAACTAAATATAACCTAAGATCATATTTAAGGAGCTTATAAGAAAATAATAACCTTGGTTATTACACCCAGTATACTTATCTCTTGGCCAATTCTCACGGTTGTGAACCAAATTAAAATAACATATCACAATTGAGCATAAGCACCCCTAGGATCGTTCCGACTCCTAAGTTACCCAGTGCCTATCTTGAGGGTCACAGGCATAACCCACACTATAATACATAATGTCTCACAATGGAGCATAAGAATTCCTGAAGATATACTTATCTTGAGGGTCTCGGGTGCGTGCCAAATCACAATTCATAACACCTTACAATGAAGCATAAGCATTCCTCAGGACATACTTTTCTCAAGGGTCTCGGGTGCAACCCATACCACAATACATAACATCCCACAACGAAGCGTAAGCGTTCCCCAAGACATACTTATCTCACATGAAGCGTAAGTGTTGCCTAGTCATTGTCTCTAAATAAATCCTCTCTCTAACTAGCGTATAAGCCCTACTTCTACCAAGCAATACACTAGTTCATTCATGTTCTAGACAAGTAAATCACAAACTGACTTATAAGTTGTCCTTTAATACACACATGCAATCTTCTCATGGAGAATCCCGCCTAGTTAGCCAACATTGTAACAATGTTAATTATAGCATTATAGCATTATCATTCTAAATTATAAAATAATATCAAACTAATTTTCGTAACAAAAATTAGACAAAAATAAATTAATGTACTCATGGAACGCGTTGTCCAAAGTGGGCTGTGTTGTGTAGTTTTTTAATGCCATTTTCCAGATTTCACACCAATTTTGCAAAAATCATAACTCGGCTATTTCAAAACTTTTTTTTATTGTTTCTACACATTATAAACATAAAATCTTCCTAAATTACAACTTGAAACCAATAAAATCTAGAAACGAATTTATAAAAATTTCGGTTGACCCATTGGAAGTCAAGTCTGAAACATTTTCTCACATAAAATCATAGTTCGCCTATAGAATGTTGGATTTCATAATTAAACAATTATCCAAACATCCATGCAATAGATTTAAACACATCAAACTACTCAAATATGGCAGCTTATTAAAAATTCAAGCATACAAATGTTGGAGGTGACCATATATACCTTTTGTAGACCTTGGATCTTGGGTGATCTCTAGAACTTTAAGTCTGTTGCTCAGCCTTTAATCTACATATTAGTACTTCCCAAAAAATCAAAAATCAGATTATACAACCTTACAAGCTCATCTAAGTACACAAAACTAACCAAACTCAAACTTTGACAATAGAAACTTTAGCTTTTAACCTTTTGATGAACTAGCTTGAATAGATAATCCTTAGCTTCAAAATAAGACTAGGTAGCTTAGAACTAAGTGTATAGAAGGAAGAGGATGAGATGTTTGTGTGTGTGGATGATGTTTTGTGAAAAAATTAGAGAGAAAAGCTTATAGGGCAGTTGGCCACTTTGAGAGAATTTGAGAGAAACTTGAAGCCAAAGTTTTAGAAAATTTAAATTATGAATACTTTTTGACTTTTTGGCTTTTACATGGTAAAAATAGAACTCCAAATTACTAAATTAACCTCCTAGCTGCCTCCCCTTACTAATCCTAATTAGGCGTTGATTTAGTTCTTAGTTAATCCTAATTAAGTTAATTAATCTAAGCATGATGGTATGTTTTCTAAAAAAGTTACCATATAGTAATTTTCTTTTTACCTTACCAAATTGAAATCTTAACCTTGGGTAAATAAATTAAATAGGTCTTGAAATTTAATTTAAGTGGTCATACTCCTATATTTATAACTCATGTAATTTAATTAGTCAAAATCTCATTTTCGGCTAAATGTGCATTTTTCACAAAAATGCATTTTTAGAGATTTTCACACAAAAATCAAAACTCTTGACCTTAATATAAACTAATCCAATAATTTAATGCCCAATATTATTTTTCCATAATTATGCTTCCCAAATAACAATTTATTCGAGAATTTACCCGATTGGGGTTTCCATTTCCGCCCGGGACCGAAATGCTCTGTTTTTTCCCAAACCGCACATTTCACACTTTGGTTAACATTAGCAACATGAAGTTTTATCCTCAACCATATGTTATCTCTCATAATAATTTTACACTTAACTCGCCATCCCGTTCTTAGATACTAGTAGGTGCCTGAAAACGTGGGATGAACCAAACCCTGAAGGGAAAAATAGTGACAAAAAGTTAGTACCAGTTCGAGCTTTCGCTTTGACTCAGGGTCAGACGGAGACTACCAACAATGTAGTGACAGGTCAGAACCCTATCTCCGATAAATTATGTGTCGTATTGTTTGATTGGGGAGCTACAATTCTTATGTATCTATAGAGATGATATATAGATTAGACCGATCTTGTGAAAACTTTAGCGATAGGTTTGCACTGAATTACCCTCAAAAGAGGTAATGATATCATTTAGAGGAGTGTGGGATGTTCTAATAAAAATAAAAGGCAGGGAATTATTAGGGAATCTGATAGAATTAAGGGTAAAATATTACGATGTGATCAGAATATATCATTTTCATATGAGACATAACAGGACATTGAACACCTCTAATTTTGGTCTTGAAAGAGCAAAGGAGGATCCACAAAGGATACCAAGCATATTTGGCTAGTATTGTCGATACTGACAGGAAACACAGCGTAAGCTAGAGATTGTCCACATAGTTTGTGAATTTTTGACGTGTTTCCAGAAGTTCTACTTAGATTATCTAGAGATTAAGAAATCGAGTTCATCATTGAATTGGTACCTAAGACAGATTCAATCTCAATGGCTCCTTATCAAATGGAGCCAATGGAACTAAAAGAGTTGAAGGTTCAACTCCAAGAGCTCTTGGATGAGGGATTTATACGACCGAGTTACTTACCATGGGGTGCATCTGTGTTGTTCGTTAAGAAGAAAGATGGGAGTGTGTGGATGTGCATTGACTACAGGGAGCTGAATAAGGTCACCATAAAGAATAAGTATCCATTGCCTAGGATTGAGGATCAGTTCGACCAGCTTCAAGGTGTGGAGGTATTCTGTAAGATTGATCTACGATCTGGATATCATCAGTTTAATGTACGAGGTGAAGACATACCTAAGACGACATTTCGAACACGATATGGACACTATGAATTCTTGATGATGTCATTCATATTGACCGATGCCCCAGCTGCTTTTATGTACTTGATGAATCGAGTACTCAAGGATTATTTGGAAAAATTTGTGGTATTTTTTATGGATGACATCCTAATATATTCAGAGTCAGTTGAAGAGCATGAAGAACATCTCAGGTTGACACTGACGAGGATAAGGGAACACCAACTATTCGTAAAGTTTAAGAAGTGCAAATTTTGGTAAGAAAAAGTTTCCTTCTTAGGCCATATAGTGTCAAACGATGGTGTGGCAATTCGTTCTAGCTTAAGATGTAAGAGATTAGCCAAGGCCTATGAATGCGAACGAAGTAAAAAGTTTCTTAGGATTGACAAGTTCTTATCACAGATTGATTGAAGGATTTTTTGAAGATAGCAATGCCCCTAACCAACTTGATGCGCAAGCAGCAGAAATTTACATGGACTGGTGAATGCAAGAGTAGCTTATATCAGCACCAGTCTTATCTATACCAAAACACAAGGAAAAGTTTGTGGTTTACTGTGAAATTCTAAACAAGGGTTAGGATGCATGCTGATGCAGAATAATAAGGTGGTGGCCTATGCCTCTAGAAAGTGAAAGGAATACAAACAAAGGTATCCTACTCGTGATATGTAGTTGGCAGCGGTAGTATTCGCACTAAACATATGGTGAAAATATCTACATGGAGAAAAAAGTGAGATTTATACTCACCACAAAAGCCTGAAGTATTTCTCCACGCAGAAAGAGTTAAATATGAGGCAGTGGAGGCAGCTAGAATTGGTGAAAGATTATGACTGTGAGATTCTTTATCAACCAGGTAAAGCTAACGTGGTGGCAGATGCTCTAAGCAGGCGTAGTTTTCGTAGCCTGTCATTGTTAAGAAGAATAGGACAACCACTTCAACAAGAAATCATAATAGCAGGAATATAGATGGTGATAGAAAAGTTAGTGAATCTTACATCACAGTCAATCTTGTTGGAACACATAAATGATAAACAAGATAAGGATGCGACTCTAGTCAAGCAAAAGGCCTTGTTACAAGATAAAGAGGATAGTAAGTACACTATGTCTGAAGAAGGATTGCTTCGTGACAAAACACATGTGTGCATGTTGAACGATGAAGAATTAAAGTTAAGTATAATGCAAGAGGAAGACATCCAGAAAGTTGGCAGAGGATATGATTAGAAGGGGAAATTGAGTTGGCAGTGGGCCAGTTAGCCAGCATTACTGTAACACCCTAGATAGCCATGACCATTACACTGTGTATTTTAAATACTTGCTAATCAAGTCATTTGGATATAAACGTGTAATGAAGGGTAATTAACGGATTAGGGTTTAAAAATTTTGATCACATGAATAATTATTTTCATTTAAAATTTTATGTTTGTACATGGAATCCCAAAATAAGTGTTTAGAAGACATTTAGAACTCCAAAAGTAATTGCAACATAAGTCGACGACAAAATTAAGGTATGGCTCTAGTCTCTGCTGAATCCTCAGCTGTGGTGATCGAGCAGCTGCAAATGTACACGCCGCCCGTAAAGCTCTCCAAATCATGGTTGGTCCAGCTTCCCCTTTCCCTTACCTACACCACAGAGCACTCGTGAGCCAAGGCTCAACAAGAAACCTTAAACCAACAGATTCAAATAAGCAACAGAACATAAACAACAAGCTTAGCAGTAACAACCCTGCTCAAACAAACACATAGTTCAAATAAAATGGCCAATGAGTTAGACAAGTGCAGACTGTACTTCTAATTACCTAGATGGCGTTCGGGCTAGCCAAACGTATATTGAAATCTTAGGTTGTCCTAGCCAATATGGCATGCGTTTCAAATGCTTATTGTTGTCCCCAGCGCTCTTAGGTTGAGCTTTCAGATTAGATATAATCAAACATATAGATAGCATAACACACAATCAAATGCAGCATATACAAACATGCCTAATCAAATAATCACAGGTACAATCATAGACGTATTCATTAACAAGGGTCCAGCGAGGGTGCAGTTTTCTTACCTCGAGTCCCGAGAAGATGACAAATGGCGATCGCGAGCCCGATCCCTACTCCTGAACCCTAACAGTATAACCTAGTCACAATGCAATAATGGGTAATCATCAAGAGCTAAACTAATAAAAGCTTCAAAATTACTTACTAGCCTTCGAGACCTCAAACTCTACTAATTCGAATAGTAGAATACTTCCCGAGCCTATGGGTTTGAGTTCCCGATCTTAAAAACCCCTTTTTTCCTAAACCTCCAATTTCAGTTGCATCGCCCAACACAAGCACCGCGACCCTCTACAAGTCAGATAGCAAATCCCCTTAATTCCCTAGACACACGCCACGATGCAAACCCCCAGCGCCGCGTCGCTAAGGCAGTTCAGAGAACCACCCCTCGCCCCTGAGCTCATGCAGGCTGCGACTCTCCAAGAACAGTGCCGCGATGCGACCCTGCAAACCCAGATATTCTGGGTTTTTCCTACATTTTTCCCAAGCCAAAATCTCTCCAAACCCAGCCAAAATTTATACCAAAGCCCCAATTGACTCTAGGACTCTCAATAACACAACATAAGCAACACAATTACCCCAAAAATTAAACCACAACCTTACCAATTGTAACGACCAAAAATTGCTAATAGGGCTTAGTGCATTGATTAGCGTGTTGGGAGGGCATAATTGGATATATGTTTGTGTTTAATTGGTTAAATGCGTGACTATGTGGCATTCATGATTAATATGACTGTGTGAGTATGTTATATGCATGTTTATGAGTATTAAATATGCATGTGGGCCCTTTAGTGTTCATAAGGGCATATTTGTAATTTTTTCCAGTTAAGGGCATAAATGTGATTTTATGTGATATATGGTTGAGACCACATTATTATGTGGATATATTTACAGTATATGGCTCGAGACGGTCCTAGTGAGCAGATTAGCGAAATAGTCACAGCTGGGTTTAAATGCCCGACTCGGGGGAGCCTAGGGTATTTTTTGGAATTTAGAGAATATTTTGGGATTTATTGAGTAACGAATAAGTATTTGGTAATTAATTAGACGTGATGGGGTTAATTGGTTAATAGTAGGAACATTTGAGGAATTAGCGAGAACCAGGGGAAAATGACCATTCTACCCTTAGAGATAACTTAAGGGTTGGGTTAGTGATAAGGGGTAGTATGGTCTTTTCTAATTAAGCTATATACTCAGGCAATGTCTAAGGGGCAACCAGAAGGTAGTGGAATTTCTCAGCACACTCTCTCACCCTCTCATTCACGTTCTCTCTCTCTCTAGAACACTAAGGAGAACTTGCAGCTAGAAGAAGGAAAATTCAAGGGGTTGAGCTGGGATTAGAGTTGGAAAACAGAGGAAATTAAGCTAGGATCAACTAAGTGTATGCTGAGGATCTAAGCTGCAAGCTGAGGTAAGGAATTTTTACTGATCATGTTGAATATTCAGTTGAAACTATGTTAAAAGCTAGAGTTTGCATGAAATGGTTTTGATTGTTGAATGGTGTAAGAAAATGGTTATGGGTTAGTTATGATGATTGGGATATGAGGATAGGAATTCTGAGCTTGAGTCTGAGTTTGGCTGGTCATTTAGGGTATAAAATTGGGGTTAGGCTCGAGGAAAAAGATGCTAGAAAGTGTGGTTTTTTTGGGCTTGTGGTCTCGGGTCGCGGCCCTGTTCTTCAGGTGCCGCAGCCCTATTCTTCAAGTGTCGTGGCCCGCATGAGTTTTGGAGGCTGGAAGCCTTTGTTCGTTAGGCACGCCGCGACTTAGAGGAGTGCAAGTCGGGCCGTCCCCCATCAGAGGGGGATTGAGCCTCTGTCTAAGGAGCGGGTTGCGACCCTCAAGGGCAAGTCGCGGCCCGCAATGGGGTATTAAGGGGAAAATATGGTTTAAGGTTCGGCGAGGCTCGGGAATTCAAACTTAGGCGCTCGGGATGAATTCTACTACTCGGTTTACTAGAATTCGAACTCCCGGAGACTAATATTTGCTCCCTAAGTATTTAATTGGATTAGAAATTGATGGATACCCATTGATACTATGACTAGATTTATCGCCAGGCGCAGGACTGAAGATCGTGCTTGGGACTGTAGCCTACACCCTTGTGCTTGTGAACGGGACTGAGGTTCCCAATAATTGGATACATGTACTATGTAATTGTACGATTGTTATGTTATTTGAGAATGAATGGCCTAAGGGTGTCAGGGCTGATGATAAGCGTCTGAATGCAGCTTGGCCTAAGCGAGCCAGGGTCAGCTGGATAAACAGAGGGCTCGGCCTAAGTGTGCCTGAGTATTTGTGTAATTGATTGTGATATGTATTTGAGATGAAATGTTTACCACTGTTTAATTTTATACTTGAATTCTGTTAAATAATTGAACTGGTTGAATTAAGATTAACTGAATATTACTGATGCTTCATGTGTTTGTTGTTTATGATTTTCTTGTTGGGCCTTGGCTCATGGGTGCTACGTGGTGCAAGTAAAGGCAAAGGGAAGCTGGACCATGAGTTGGAGAGCTCTGGGGGCAAAGTGTACATATTCAGCTGCTTGTCTGCCACGGCCGAGGGAAAGTGCAGGGACAGAGCCCTAAAACTTGTGTTTTGCCATTAGAATGGCTTTTAGTTGTATTATCTTTTGGAGATTGTAAATGATCAATTTTACCTTGCTTTTGGGATCCCATGTACCAAACATCTGTTTTAATGAAAATTAACCGTTTATGATCAAAATATTTTAACCCTAACCTGATGGTTGACTTTAGGAACACAATATTGTCCAAACGACTTGATTAGCAAATCTTGCACTATTTTAAAACACACAGTATAACGATCTTGGTTATCTAGGGCGTTACACCAATACTCAAAATCAAAACTAAAGTTTAAACCTAAAAAAAAAAAAACACTGAAACCAGAATTCCCTCAAAAACCAGAGAATGGATCTTACCTCAACTGTGATTACGACCTCAGGCTACCTCTTAATCCCAATCCTAGCTTCAGCTTCATAGATTCCTTGGCCAATTCTTGAAAAGTTTCAAAAGCCTCCCAAGTGCCCAAGAGAGAGATGAACGAGAGAGAGAAATATGAGTTGTTGAGTGTTCTCCTTTGTTCTTTCTATAGGCTTCTAGTCTAACTAAGACCAACCAAGGCTAGGAAAAGACCCTATTTCCCCTAACCAAAGTGCTTTCCCTTAAATGCCCTGAAGGGAAAAACAGTCATTTCACACATTTCCCGCTAATCCTCAAATAACACTTGTAATGACCCGACTAACTTAAAGACTTTAGACCATTAAAACTGCTAAGACATAGCTATTATTTTCGAATACATACATAAAATCCTAGAACTTTATTAGAAAATCCAAAATACGGGATCTCATTGTTATACATAAGAATCATAAAGAAAATTAACATTTATTTTAATCGTTCAAATACTAAATGTGGAAAATTATAAATACATAAATAAAAAGACTCGAAACATAAACGTCATCCTCGATCGTTCCCATCAGTCCATTCATTTAGTTCTCGTCCAATACACATGCCAAAGCTACCATGGATCTGTCCCACCATCCATTCCCATTTACCTGCACCATCTAAAAAAAAAGGAATGAGCCTAATGCCCAGTAAGGAAAAAGTACTAAAACATATCATAAATCATAAGACGTAAAAACATAAGACTACAATATTAATGGCCATTAACTCATTATCTTAGTATGTGATAGAAACCATCTACGTCCTCTTGCTACTATTTAGAGGTAGGTTTAAACACAAATATAGTATATGATAGAAACCGTCTAGGTCCTCTTACTATTATTTAGAGGTAGGTTTATACATAACTATAGTCTACGATAATGATAAAAATCTCAGGATTTGTTTATTTGCTATCTAAACAACCATATTTCCCAATCGACTACAAACATAAAAATAATATACATACATACACATATCATATAAACATAATCGTAACACATAATATCAAACTTATTTTCCTTACCAAAAACTGGGGTATTGGAGACAAGTGCGGGATTAGAAACTCCTAAAACCAAATAGTAAAAACCACAAGTTTCCTAAAGAAAAGAAGATGAAAAAAAGATCTAAACCATCAAGATAAAAACTTACCGAAAACCTTAAGTTTCAAGAAAATCAAGATCCTAACCAAAAGCCATTATAACAAGTTAGGATTTGAAGAAAAAGAAAAGAATAAGAGGAACTATAATGAACTAAACACGAGGATAAAAGTACCTTAGATAGATTAGAACTTCGATCTACACGTCAATACCGAAATCACACTCTAGCTTACTTCCCAAGTGTTTAGAAAAACTTAGATTTGAAAGCTTCTAACCCCAAAACCCTAGTGTTTCTCTCTAGAACAAAATTAGCATCTTGGAGGCTCTGAGAAGTGCTTGAATGATGATGCAAATGGCTGAGTGAAGAGTCCTATTTATAGAGTTCAAGGAGTGAAACTAACTCCTTTTAAAATGAATAAATAATTGAGTAAAAATTGAATTTTTTGCTCAACAAATGCTCAAAGCTCGGTCAAAATTTTTCAAGAGCAAGTCCAAGTTGTTGAGGGCTATTTCTACCTCGGATTCCGTGGACTTTCAAAATATGTATGTGGAGCCGATATATAGCCCCCTATAGGCGATGTATCACCTCCCCCATATTCTCGAGGCTCTGTGGTTTCGTTCGTGCAAAGTCGACGTGTTTTCCATATCAAAATAGGCGATATATCGGCCCATATAGCTGCGATATATCAGCTTACACTAATATATTAAACACATTTTTGCACACTTTCAGCATACTTGAAGTTGTTTAAAACCACCTTGACTGAGTAATGCAAGATCCTAACAGCTGAGGGAAGGTTCTAGACTTCCTATGTTTATCCTTAATTAATTTATTCATCTAAAATTCTTTCTAAACATACATGTGACAAGTGTCACATGCTTAATTATTCTATCTAAACCTTAGGTTATAATAAATAACATTTCTAGGACTAGCTATATTAATCAAAACTTATGATAAAATTAATATTTCTAAACTATAGGTGAAACTTATAAAATCCATAACTATCTTTATGAGTTTCCAAATAAATCCTGGCTTGAACCAATAACCAGGAAAACATAAATACTACAGCACAAGCTACTACAATATAGCTAAGTAAAATTCTAAGACGCTACAACAATATAAATTCCCAATTAAGCCCTACATGCCCAAATAATCACCTAATAACTTCCCATCACCCGATAAATCTCGAATACGCACTAAATCACTAAAATACCCCTAGGCTCACCCTGAGTTAGGTTGTTGACCCCGTTGTGACTTTTCTGCTAACTCGCTCACTAGAATCGCCTCGTGCCGAATATGATAAATATATCCACATAATAATGTGGTCTCAATCACATAACACCTATAATTACAATTGTACCCTCAACGGGTCAAAATTACAAATATGCCCTTATTAATTGTAACGCCCTACTACCTTAGAGCCGTTACCAAGTGAGTTTAAAACAGAAATTGTGCATTTAATTGACTCTAAGTGGTTTCTAAAACCAAAAGTGTGAATAAACCAGAGTTTAAGGTTGTACTCTTCGAAAATGATTAGTTTCATTGAAAACGTTAAATGTAAAACATCTGGGATCCCAAAATAAGGTTTACAAAATATTTACAACTCAAAAATAGATTTACACTTTATCAGTTATCAAAAGAATGATTTAATACAGCCATATACAAAATGCCCCCAACCAAAGCAGTCGGGCAGGCCGAACATGTACGCGCCGCCCCCACGCTCTCCATACTCATGGCCGGTTGACTGACTCCTTGATTTTACCTGCCACACGGAGCACCCGTGAGCCGAAGCCCAGCAAGAAAACCAAAATAGTACATAACATATGCAAATCATATAGCTGGCATAATTCACTAATAAATAGGAAAACCATCATAATAAACAAGTACGGCCATGCCGCCCCAGAGGCCTTACCAAGGCCTGGGGTTTCGGTTCTCACCGCGAGGATAACTCATGTATCCCTTGGGTCCCACCCTGAATATAAGCATCCCATGTGCTGTGTGTTACTTTCGGCCCCACGGCCGTACCCGGCCTACGCCGCACTCGGCCCTTGCCGTTCATTTCATTATAATCACACATATAGTACATTCGAAATAATCATTCACACACATCATGATTCATTTAAGGTTAAACATTTGCACATAATACAATCTGGGGCCATGCCCTGCAATCACACAGTGGGGCCATGCCCTAACTCGGGTGTTACGGTTTTCTTACCTTTAGATTCAGTAGCCTTGATCAACTTGACTCCTTGAGCACGATCTTACCTGAGCCCTAGCGCCTACCTAAGAAAAATCCACAAGTCAAAGTCATCACCAATCCTCAAGTCCAAAACCTAGCCTCGGGACTAATCCCGAGCCCCCGGGAAGTCCTAGATCCCCAAAACAAAGTGGCGGAATCAAGCCCCGAACCCTATGTCAAAAATCCCTTCACAAAAGCCCAAAAATCCCTTCTGTGAACAGTGCAGCGCTACAGCGCTCAAAAGAGGGCGCTGTAGCACTACAAGCAGAACCACCCTCACCAGAACAGGGCTAGCGCTACAGCGCCCCCTGACTAGCGCTGTAGCGCTAGTTGCAGCAGACCAAAACCAAAAATCGCATCTTGCGATTTTCTTCTCTCATTTCAACCCCAAACTTGTCCAACTCTTTTCCAAGCCCAAAAACAAACTTATACACACCTCACCCTCATTCCAAGCATCCCAAGAACCCAATCCCAAGCTCAAGCAACCCAAAAACTCAAAAGCTAACACAAACAACCCCAGAAACCAGAAATCCACTCAAACAACAAGGATAGGGTCTTAGAAATCATACCGTGGGTGGAATTTCGACCTTGAACTGAACCCTAGGCCTCCTTGGCTTGCCCCTTCACAACCTTTACCTGTTTTCCCCAAAAACCCCATCCATTTAGCTAAAAAAAACAGCTCAAAACTAGATAAACCCTAAAACCAAAAACCTCAAGAACTTACCTCAAATCTCTGATGTGATCTTGCTAATCCCTTGCCAATCCTCAAGCCTAGCTTAGGATCCTTGATGCTCAGCTAACCCTAGCTTTCCACTGAGCTTAACCTCAAGAAAAATCAAGGGAAATGGTTGGGAGAGCCACAAACCGTATCTTCAAAGCCAAACCCTTCAGCTTTCCTTCTCTTTTCTTTTCTCTTATTTCCTTCTTTCTTTTCAGCCTATAACTTTTCTCTACTAAATCCACTAAGTGTAAAGACCTTCTTTATTTTATCTCTTGCAAGCCTAATGACCAAAATGCCCTCCCTTACTAATTCTAAACCTTTATGTCCATAAAGGGGCATTTTAGTCATATTACCCAAATTCCCACTAATTCCTCAAGTGTTCCTAATAATTCCCGCTCGCTACCCAATACCCGATTAATCATCAAATATAGTCCTAGATTCTCAATTAAACTCCCCAGGCTTAACCCAAGCCGGGTACAGGTTCCCGCTTTGAATTTCCGCTAACCCGCTCATTCAAGGATCGTCTCGAGTCATAGATCACAGGTATCAACATAGTCAGGCCCAACATGGCCAAATTACAAATATGCTCAATCAGGTCTACATGCATACTAATTCACATAGTCATGCATCACAATTAATCAAATAGTCACATAACGTGCATTAAATCATATTCATGCATTAACTCATAAAAGTCACACACAGAATCCCATTATGCCCTCCAGGCACACTACTCCAGGCCCTTAAGCCTTAATACTAAATTTGGGGTCGTTACATTAATGAAAATGGGTCGACATGCATATTTAATACACATAAACATGCATAAATATCCATATCACTATATAATTCATATATGCCACATAATCACACATATATTCAATTAATTTCACATAATTTGCATATAAATTCAATTATGTCCTCCCGGCACTCTAATCAAGGCATTGGGCCTTATTAGCGAATTTGGGACGTTACAACTATCCCCTCATACTGAAAATTTTGTCCTCAAAATTTACCTAAACAACTCAGGATGTTGATCCCGCATAACTGACTCAAGCTCCCAGTTCACTTACTCGACCTTGCTGTTCCTCCACATAAATTTAATTAGAGGAATCATCTTGTTCCTCAGAACCTTGTATTTTCTATCTAGGATCTGAACCGATCGCTCCTCATAAGACAAGTCTGTCTATAGCTCCAGATCTTCATATCCCAACACATGGGTCGTATCCGACACATACTTGAGATGTCAAACACATCATGAACTCTTGATAATGACGGGGACAGTGCCAAACTATAGGCTACCTGCTCGATCCTTTCCAAGTTCTCGAAAGGTCCCACAAGACTACAGCTCAGGTTGCCCTTCCTCCAAACCTTTTTACTCCCAGCAGTGATGAAACTCATAGAAATACGTTGTCCCCTACCTGGAACTCCACGTTAATACGCTTAGGGTCAGCGTAGCTTTTCTGTCTACTCTGTGAGTCGAGTATTCGGGCTCTGATCTTCTCAGTAGCCTTGTTAGTCCTCTGAACCATCATAGGATCCAAATACTTCCTTTCTCCCATTTCATCCCAATGATTTGGTGATCTACACTTCCTGTCATACAACATCTCTCATGGAGCTACTCCAATCGATAATTGATAGCTGTTATTTTATGAAAACTCAATCAACAGATGATACATACTCCATGACCACTCGAAATCTAGTACACATGCTCTAAACATGTCCTCTAATATCTGAATCATCCTCTCAGACTGCCCGTCTATCTGAGGATGATAGGCTATACCGAACTTCAGCTAGGTCCCCATAGCCTTCTGCAAGCTTCCCCAAAACTTGGAGGTAAAAATGGGATCCCGGTCCGACACTATAGATTTTGGAACCCCATGGAGATGTACAATCTCTCTCACATACAGCTCTGCATACTGGTCCACACTATATTTTGTTCTCACTGGTAGAAAATGAGCAAACTTTGTATATATGTCTATTATCACCCATACTGAGTCATGTTGTCCCACTGTTTCTAGGCAAGCCTCCTACAAAGTCCATAGTAACGTCTTCCCATTTCCACTCGGTAATACCTAGAGGCTGTAATAACCATGTTGGCCGCTGGTATTCAGCCTTCACCTGCTGACAGGTTAAACACTTTGCCACATAGTCAACCACATCTTTTGTCATCCTAAGCCACCAATACAATGATCTTAGATCCTGATACATCTTTGTGGTGCTTGGATGTAATGAATACGGTGTGGTATGAGATTTATCAAGGATCTCTCGTCTGATACCCACGTCCATCGAAACACAAATTTGATCCTTGTATCTCAGCAAACCTGTCTCTGTAATGGAATAATCCTTAGCTACTATAGCTAGGACATCCTATCTAAGCTTTATCAACTGTGAATCATTCATTTGGCCCTCCTCTATTCTCTCCAAGAGAGTATCCTAGCTTTAGTCATGTCTTTTGCCAATTCCTTCAATATTTTCTTTGAACTAAACAATTGCCCTGGGCCTCTCCGACTCAACACGTCTGCCACTGCATTTTCATTCCCGTGATGATAAAGAATCTCACAGTCGTAATCTTTTACCAACTCTATCCAACGTCTGTGTCTCATGCTTAAGTCTTTCTGGGTGAAGAAATACTTCAAACCCTTATGATCGGTGTATATCTCACACTTTTCTTCATACAAATAATGTCGCCACACTTTATGTGAAAATACCACCGCTGTCAACTCCAAATTATGAGTACAGTATAATTGTTCATATTCCTTCAATTATCACAATGCATAGGCAATCACCTTCCCAGTCTGCATCAGCACACATCCTAACCCAAATCTCGATTCATCTCAATACACCACAAACCTACCCTCATCTAAAGGAAGGCTCAACACCAGAGTAGTAATAAACTATCTCTTCAACTCCTGGAAGTTATTCTCACATCTGTTTGACCATACAAACTTCAAGTTCTTCTATGTCAACTCTGTCAGTCGTGTAGTAATATCTGAGAATCCTTCCAAAAAGCATCGATAATACCCTGCCAACCCAAGGAAACTCCTGACCTCCGATGCATTCCTTGGCCTCGGCCATTCCCTAACTGCTTCCACCTTGGCTAGATCTACCTTAATCCCATCTCCACTAACAGTGTGACAAAGGAATGTCACCTGCAGTAACCAAAACTCGCACTTCCTAAACTTGGCATACACTGGTGCACCCTCAATCTTTATAATACTAACCAGAGATGCTACTTATGATCTGCCTCTGATTGAGAGTAAACCAGGATGTCATCGATGAAGACAATCACGAGCTGATCCAAATAATCCTTGAACACCATGTTCATCAGATCCATAAATGTTGCTGGGGCATTGGTCAACCCAAATTACATGACTAGAAACTCGTAATGCCCATACCTCGTGCGAAAGGCCGTCTTTAGAATATCCTCATCCTTCATCCTCAGCTGGTGATAACCAGATCGAAGATCAATCTTTGAGAACACTGGCTTACCCTGCAACTGGTCAAACAGGTCGTCTATCCTCGATAGTGGGTACTTGTTCTTGATAGTCAACTTGTTCAACTCCATGTAATCTATACACATCCTCAGGGTCCTATCCTTCTTCTTCAGGAACAAAACCGGAGAAACCCACGGTGAGAAGCTAGGTCTGATAAATCCAAGATCCAGTAATTCTTGTAACTGTACCGTCAACTCCTTTAGCTCTACTAGAGCCATTATGTATGGTGCCCTCGACACAGGTTCTGTACCTGTCGCCAAATCTATGACGAACTCAATCTCCCGGAATTGTGGAAATCCTGATAAATCCTTGGGGAACACATCTAAGACCTCACACACTAATCTAGTCTCCTCTTGTCCCACTGGCATGACCTTCGTGCTATCCACCACACTGTTGGTATTAAATGATCAAATCAGAGGTACGCAGCGGAATATATAAACCCTTTTTAATTATTATTAATACAAGCTAGAATCATACACACATACATATATATATATATTAAATCACATACAAAATAGATAAAGGATTACCTCTTGTAGCTTATCAAGTGTCCTTGAATATTTTTGTATAAAATCAAATATCTTCCTATCCAGTTGTGGCGTCCCAAATTTGCTAATAAGGCTTAGGGCCTTGATTAGCGTGCCTGGAGGGCAATAAGTGATTTAATATGTTAATGTGTGAAATTGATGAGTATGTGATTAGAGATGCATGTTTAGGTGAATTAAATATGCATGTGGGCCCCGCTTGGTTATTAGGGGCATGTTTGCAATTTTAGCCCGTTGAGGGCATACATGTAATTATTGTGATATACTGTGATATATCTGTGTCGCACGATCCGAGACTATCTTAGGGAGTGGTTAGCTAGAAAGTCACAACGGGGTTGAATACCTAACTCGGTGCAAATTGAGGGGTATTTCAGGTATTAGACATTTTATGGGGTAATCGGGTTATGAAAATAAATATTTGGAGATATATTTGAAGTTGGAGTGTTTAGGAGGGAGTATTGGGGAAATTTACCATTTTGTCCTCGGGGACGTTTTTTTTACCCCGAGCCTTTGAGGTAACCTTAGAAACTTAAGTTAAATAAAACAAAATTGAGGAAACACTGAGAAACCAAGGAACCGACCCAAAACTCTCTTATCTCTCTCTTGTTTTCTCTCAACCTTACCAAGGGGAACTTTGAGGAGATTAAGCTAGGAAATTCATAACTCAAGGCTGAAGCTTGAGGGATTGAAGCTTGGAGCTTAGGAGATTAACTCATTGATTCAATTAAGCAAAGGTAAGCTTTTAACTTGATGAATTATGTTGATTTTTAATGATATTTCAGCATTATACATGTGACCTAAGTGAGAAATCATTGTTGAGTTTTAGATGAGATTTGGGGTTAATTCTTGTTAGGTTTTATTGCTGAGATTGTAGTAGAACTTCTTTGATGAATGATTTGGATTGTTAGGTTGATTTTGGGGCAAATTGTCTTGGTTTTGGTGGAGAAAATGTAGGATTTTTCTGCGTTCGAAGGGTCGGGCCGCGACATTGTTCTTGCTGAGCCGCGACCCTCTAGAATAGTTTGGTGGCTAGGAAGAAGGGCGGGCCGCGGCACACCTTGGCTTGGGCCGCAGCGCGCATGCCCTGTTTTGGGGTATGGGGCTTCTGGTTAAGGCGGGCTGCGTCATGGGTTCATGGGGTCACGACACTTAGTGTGTTTTTGGGCTTCAAGGAGGTTTTAGGCTCGGGAATCCAAAAGTTAAGGCTCGGAATGGATTTTATCACCCGGATTGATAGAATTCAAGGTCCCAGAGACTAGAATTATGATCCAAAGCTATTTAATGGATTAGAACTTGATGGATGGATGTTGTTGATACGTTGTGACTAGGTTTTCAGCAAGGCTTGGACTAGGGGATTGTGCTCGGGACATCGGTGCTTGGAAAGCTCAGGACACAGGTAAGAAAAATGTTGTACCCAAAGAGTAGGGCGAGGCCCTATAGTTTGTGTTGCAGGGAACGACCTTATATGATTGTGTTGTAGGGCGTAGCCCCATTGATTCTCTTTATATGTGTTTAAGTATTTTTTTTAGTTATGCTATGTGTGCATATATGTGAGTAAACGGCAAGAGTCGGGAACGCCGAAGGCCGAGTATGGCAAGGGGGCCGGGAGCAGCGTTTAGCACGCGGAGTGCGAGTTGCCAAGGCGAGACCCTATAGGATACCTGGGATATCCTCACAGTGTAGGCTGCGAACCCAGGGCCTGGTAAAGCACTTGGGACGGCGTGGCCGTATGTGCTTAGCCTGTTGGTTGCCTGATTATATGTTGAATGATTGATATGCATATGTTATTTGTTTGTGTGAGTTTTCTTGCTGGGCTTCGGCTCACGGGTGCTCTATGGTGAAGGTAAGGGCAAGGGGAAAGTTTACCAACCTTGAGTACGGAGAGCGTGAGGCGATGCGTACATGTTTGGCATGCCTGGCTGCCACGGCCAGGGGTATTTTTTGGGAGACGCTTGTATTAAACCTAATTTTGTCGTTTAGTCAACTTTAATTATATTTTTTAGTTGTAAACATTTCTAAACAGTCTTTTGGGATCCCAAATGTTAAACATTTTGTAATATTCAATGAATGGATATATTTTCAAATTATGTGACTTGGTTTATGATTTATCTACACTTTTGTCTTAAAACCTCGATTAGCGAGTTAACTGCACGTTTTAAACTCACTTAGTAACGGCTCTAAGAAGGTAGGGAGTTACACCAGTGTTCTGAAAGCTCACACCTTGATCTTCCAGACCAATCATCAAACACACAATGACGTGGGTGGGCATGTAGGATTCAAAATGTTGATTTATGTGACTCTCTAGATGTACTCAACACATGAGATCTAGAGAGGTTTGAATGACAGAATAGGTATTGAATAGTTTTCAGGTTTTTAGAAAACTATCGCTTTTATTAGAGAGAGAGAGTCTAATTTTTAATCACTTAAAATTTCATTAATCAAAAATCCTAAACTGAAAATATCGTACTATCAGATTTATAAAGATAATTAATCTAATTAATTCATCTTTATTTTATTAAAAATAAAAATAAAATTAAAATTGATCTGATATTTATATATAATTATTTATTTAAATCATATTTAAAAAGAATAATTAAATAACTGATTAAACAAATAATTTGAAATTCAAAATTCAAATCCCACGGATGGAGAATCCCTATGTGTGGCGCCACACACTCATTATACAGTGAGTGTACTGCCCACATGAATTAGGGTTTCCCTAATTTTTCTCATTTGTTTGTTTAATCAACTTTTGAGACAATATATTTATCCCAATATAAATATCAGTTAATTCAAAATTAACTTTATCTTAAAATATCAATTTTAAATTAAATAAATAAATATCATACTTTAAATAAGATATTTATTATTCTCTCTCTATATATTAATCCAAACAATATTAATATTAATTTTAACGTATAGTTTTTCAAAATAAAAACTACATGGTTAAATAATTAATTAATTCATAAGTAATCAATTACCCATAACTATTTCATAATTATTTCCTTGCCCTGGAAAATTAATTCATTTGCAATTAAGTCCATCTCTCTAAAAATCTTTCTTTTGACATCCTTACCCTTGATAGTGTAGGACAGAGGTTATCTGGGGACCATGGACCTATAATACGAAGTTCCAATAAACTAGATTATTAGTTAAACTCTTTAATATAATAATCTTATTTATTAATTCTTTAATTACTCCACTATAAATATGGAATTGCACTCTTGGTATTTTTAGAATTATATTTACATAGTTCTCTCTTGTAGTCCATTGATATAATCAATAAATGTAGTTTTGTGCTCCATTTATTGGTCCGTTAATTAGAGCTGGTCAAAATTACCGTTTTACCCTTCTAATTACCTCTTGATCCTTAAGTACCATTAATTCACTGGCGAATAATTAATCTATAATCAAATTATAGATTTGAGCTTAATAATTATTTAGTTCCAGAATTAACCCTTAAGGGAACCAATATTCGATTCATTAGGAAAGTATAGATTCCATTATTGTAATTCATGTTCCCAGCCATCCATGATTTGTAATCTCCAAAACAAAAGGCATTAGCCTCATTATACTACCTTAACGAGTGAATTAAAAGTTCCAATAAAACCAACCAAGAGTTCCCGAATACTCAGGATTTAGACTAATCAACAAATGATCATCTATTATGATAAGAATTAAATCTTTATGTCAAACGGCAAGTTTATAAAGATAATTAATTCTCATTGGTCCTGTCATATATAATCTCTATTATATATACCACATTTACTAAGATGTCTACCCACATCAGTAATCCGAATCTAGATTACTCGCATCTCGTATGCTTAGCAAATCGTACTAGTAACCATTCATGAAAGATTCTATACTTTAATATGTTACTGACTATTTTACTCATTATATATGATCTTAATCCTCTCGTACTAATACAAGATCATATTCTCATGAATGAATAAGGAATTTTCTTGATATTAGGATATAATTAATTCAAACAATAATTATAACATTAAAATATAATAAAATTGTCCTTTTATTTAAATTCAATAAAATGTCTTTACATGCTTTTCGAGCATTAATCCTAACACACACTAGCTAGAAATCATATACAACCTCCCTATAATAGATCTCTAGCCCTCAATGTCAATATCATAGGCATACGGGGTCCATGCACAGTGCCAACAAAAACGAAGGGGTCCTCACCCTCAGGCTCAATAGTCACCATCTTCTTCTTGCAGTCTATAGTCGCCCCATACCAGATTAACCAATCCATTCCAAAAATCATGTCGAAATCATCAAATCCAAAGTCAATCAAATCCACTGATAGTTCCCTGTTATCCACCACCATTGGTAATGACCTAACCCATCTCCTAGAGACTGCTAGCTCCCCAGTAGGCAGTAAAGTCCCAAACCCCATAGTCTCAGAGGCCCTACACAATCTATCAATCTCTCTACTGGAAACAAATGAGTGTGTAGCACCAGTATCAATCAATACAGTATACGGAGTGCCAGCACTAGAAAGTTGACCTGTCACTACAGAGGGACTAGCCTCAGCCTCTGCCTGAGTCAGGGGGAACAATCGAGGTGGAGTCAAGCTGCCCGTCGTCTTGGGTTCCTCTTTCTTCAAACTCGGGCAGTCCATCTTGAGAAGTCCAACCACCCCACACAAGTAGCATGCCTTCACCCGAAATTCACCCAAATGGTGCCTCCTACACCTGGCACACTCTGGGGTAACTCCTCCAAGTCTCACTAACACCCTGGTAGCCACCCTGAACATCCCAACCCCTCCTATCAGAACCTGCAGTGGTCGAGGTGTCAGGGGTCTTCCTCTTCTGGTCACTAGGGCCTCCGCCCCTTCCATATCCTACAAATGGAGGCACTGTCCTCTGAACATCACGTCGTGCAGCACTCTCCCTCCATATCTTGTTCTCTGCCTCCTCAACTGTGAGGGCTTTCTCAACCAGCTGAGCATAAGTAGTTTCCCCAGGCACTGACATAATCTGAACATCCCGGACTATCATAGCATTCAGCCCCTGAACAAATCTGTCTTGCCTAGCTGCGTCTATAGGCACTAGGTTAGGTGCAAACTTAGCTAGTTTGTCAAATTTGAAGGCATACTCAGTGACTGACCTAATGCTCTGCACCAAATTGGCAAATTCGGTCACTTTCTCCGCTCTAACCGCATTATTGTAATACTTCTATTTGAACAGATCACTGAAATCATCCCAGCACATAGTAGAAAAATCTTGAGTATGGGATGCCACCTCCCACCAAATGCGGGCATCATCTCGAAACATTAAGGTGGCACAAGCCACTCTGTCATTACCTACCACCCTCATAAAATCCAGGATGGAGGTAGTTAGGCTCATCCACTGCTTCCTTGAGTGGATCTGGTCTTCCCTCAATGTTTGGAGGATGTTGCTTTCTGAATCTTTCATTCAATGGCTCCCACTTGTTTTCAAACTCAGGCTGCTATACAGTTGGTGTCATGACAAGTGGCATGTCTGGTGCAGCGTTCCCTGGCATAATATGCTATCTCAGTAAGCGATCTCTTCCTCTTGACTTTGAAGTCTAGGTTGCATATCAGCAAGCATCTGCTGCCCGTTCTCAGGGACTTGTGGAGGGTTCTGACCCTGGTTATCATCTCTAGGCTCAATCTCAGCACCGGCTAGTCGAACTGATCGCCTTTGAGGCATAGCTTTCCAAGTATATATGCAATCAACGTTGTCTTGGGTTCCTCTTTCTTTGAATTGGCTGAGGCCTACGAAAGTGAGCGAAGTAAGACGTTTCTTAGGATTGGCAAGATATTGTCAAGGATTGATTGAAGGATTTTCGAAGATAGAAATGCCCCTAGCCAACTTGACGAGCAAGCAACAGAAATTTACATGGACTGGCGAATGCAAGAACAACTTATATGAGCACTAGTCTTACGTATGCCAAAAAACAAGGACAAGTTTGTGGTTTAATGTGACGCTTCTAAACAAGGGCTAGGATGCGTGCTGATGCAGAATAATAAGGTTGTGGCCTATTGATAGCGAAAATATAATGCGCAAGTATACGCAATCGATTCAAGTAATATAGATAATAAATAAGAATTGTTGCCACAGAGTCTATCAATCAAGTACCAATAACCAATTCCAACTTTCTATTTAGCTGTCGAAAAATAAAGTGATTGTTAACCTAAAATTAAAAATTGAAATAAACTATGCAATTATAAAAATTGATTCAATAATTAAAAACCTAGGGTATTAACTTCATCAACTTTTCAACCTGTTAATCTTACTAATTAGTGCATATAATTCTTCAATTTCTATCCTAATAGCGGGTTAACTAAAAAAATCCTAATTCTTTTTCAAGATAAAAAGATCTCAACCTATATGCAAATTTTCTACATATATGTGATAAGTTTTAACATATAGCAGGCATGAAGCATAGAAACTCTAAACGCTACACAAACCCTATAGGTATTATCGTCCTATATGCAATTTGTGTCTATATGATTATAGAATATTGAACTCTCCCCTCTCGAATCTTGGATCTCGAATCAAAATCATAAATCATGTAAATAGTGATCAATTATCGACACGCATTAAGCACAAATCATATAGATATAGGATAGAAGAGAAGAAATTATATAAACTTCATAGAAAATTGACAAATATCCAAGCGACTACATTAAACCCTAGGACATATGTTTAGTTCATATTAGACATGACTAAAATCATAAAATAAATGTTCAGAAACATAAAATTAAACTACTAAAAACTAGGAGAAAAGTGAAGAAAAATAGATCAATAATGATAAACAGCTCCTACTCCTGAATCCAAGAACTCTCTTTTACTAATGACCTAAATTTCGTATTTAACACATTTTTTTCAAATTTTAGTGAGGCGGGTCGCGACTTGCCCATTCTTGAGTCACGGCCCATGTCCTTTTTATGTGAATTCCTATCTCCTCTGGAAGCTCAAGCACCGCAACTTGATAGACCAAGTCGCGACCCGCCTATCCTTAATCTCCTTCACCGAATCGCGACTCCTTGTTCCAAATTTCTTGATTTCACTTTTTTTCTCACCTTCATTTCGCACCAGAGTCATCCAAATTCTTGGCTCTCCTAAATTCACACAAAATGGCCAAAGACTCCCAAAATACCCATTTTCATCATCAAATCCGCTCTTTTTCTTTCAATTCACAAATTCATATCATCTATGCCTCTAGAAAGCAAAAACCTGAAAACAAAACAAACACAATTATAATATCGTACAAATCTTACAATTTGACTCGAAACTAAGACTAAAACACACTCTAAAACTACCCTAAAATGGACTTATCATCTATGCCTCTAGAAAGCTAAAGGAATATGAATAGAGGTATCCCCCTCATTATATGGAGTTGGCGGCACTAGTATTCGCATTAAAGATGTAGCGCAATATCTATATGGAGAAAAATGTGAGATATATACTCACCACAAAAGCCTAAAGTATTTCTTCAAGGAAAAAAGTGAATATGAGGCAGTGGAGGTGGCTAGAATTGGTGAAAGATTATGACTGTGAGATTCTTTATCACCTGGGTAAAGCTAACATGGTGGCAGATGCTCTAAGCAGGCATAGTTATGGGGGACTGACATTGTTAAGAGGAATAGGACAACCACTTCAACAAGAGATCAATAAGAATGTTGCTCCATTCAAGAGAAAGTCCTTGCTACAAGATAAAAAGGACAGTGAGTACACTATGTCTGAAGAAGGATTTCTTCGTTACAAAACACATGTGTGCGTGTCGAACGATGAAGAATTAAAGTTAAGTATAATGCAAGAATCAGACATCGAAGGAGTTGACAGAGGATATAATTATAAGGGGAAATTGAGTTGGTAGTGGGCCATTTAGCCAGCATTACTATAACGCCCTAGATAGCCAAGACCATTACACCATGTATTTTAAATAGTGTTGGACTTGCTAATCATGTCATTTGGATATAAACGTGAAACTAAGGGTAATTACCGGATTAGGGTTAAAATTTTTGATCATAAGAATAGTTATTTTCATTTAAAAGTTTGTGTTATTTTCAGCAACTCTAGAAGGCTCCACTGTCTCGGAGGGTTCTTGCGAGAGTTGGCTCTAGAACCTGGCGATGTAACGCCCCTATAGCTCCACATCCAGAAATGAGAAATCTCCTTCCTGTTTGTAGGCCAGCACCTGTATAACATCTCCTCAAGGGTGTTCGTTGCCTTAGCAACATCCTACTTTTCATTCTCGGCATCCTGCTTAGCTTTCTATTCGACCTCGGATAGTCTCGTTATGAACACATCGACTTCCTTAAGTATCTTGTTGAGGTTGTCGACCTCGACCTGCAGCTGGTCTTGACACTAGCTCACTTCGATGACCTATTCCTTGGTGATTCTCTCATTGTCTTGGGATGCCTCTATAACGGCCCTGACCTCTTCTTTTTGAGCTCGGATCCGGGCGATGCCGCAAATTTGCGCTAAGCAAGACTACGAAAGAAAAATACAAAGAAGGATTAGCTCGCGAAAATGAAAAAAAAAAAAGGATGTAGCGAGAAAGAGGATAACACACAGTCATATTCATTCCCAAGGTTGATTTCAAGACATCCCCTGGGGAATGCTCCTCTATGGCCCTCAGATCCTTGATGTTCTCCTAGTTGACATGACCCACCATGTGATTTTCCATATCATGAAAGGGTCCATGAAGTGCCTCTGGGATCCTTGCAACCTCGAGGGGCATGACTGGGTGGTGCTGTCTGGGAGCTGAGCAGATGGGGCCTTGCCCTAAATAACTTAAGGAATCAGAGTCGGTTCGCGAAGACAAGGAGGAGGAACTCCATCAATGGTAACTGCAGTTACCTAAGCTGGCGATTGCTTTTACTCTTGTTATTTTTTAGTGGAACTTGCACATTTATCCTTTGCAGGAGATCTAGTGGCAGCTCCGGCTCTAGAGGTGCTTTTCTTTGATATTCTCGCCTTCTTGACGATGGGTTCAGTTCCGTCCCCACCTCATATGAAGGCGCTCTTCAAGTCCATATCTTCATTGGCAAAAGGGTGAGCGGAAAAGTCAGATAAAAAGGGTGAGTAAAAGAGTTATCTCCAAGAAGTGATTAGCCAGGATAACACAAATCAAAGAATAGAACGAGAGCCCTACCCTTCGCGCTAGAGGAGGAAACTACTATGATCGGCTCTAGATTGTGAACCGGGCTGGGAAAGCCATGAAAAAAAATTTGTACCATATTCTTCAAAAATAGTGGACGTAAAGTGAAGGGTACTATCCACCACTATGGTACATCTGGAGTAGATATGATCGTGGCGTACGACCAAGTGATCCACACACTGAAGGAGGGTCACATTCAGGTCCGGATCAACTTGGTGTCGACTCACGAGTTGCCTTGGGTTGAATAGGACTAGCTTAAAACTGACACCAGCTTAGTTCATTTCTCTATATAGGTTACCTTGGCCAGAGGTGTCGACTGCTGCCCCAGATTCATCTCGGTCTTGGTCAGGATCTTGTCCATCATAAACCTTTCTTTTACACACCAACTCCGCGACCTCCTCTTCTTCAGCGGCTGGGAGGATGAAGCAATCACCTTGTCCTTTGACTTTGGAATGCCCTTAATGCAAAATTAGTACATAATAGGGACATCCCACTCATGCTTCAAAAATAGATATTTTAGCCTCGACAGAAGTCGGCACGAATTTGGGGGGAGCCGGAACGATGCCAGTTCGACGTAGTTTAAAAAATCTACGAAATACTTGTCTAGGGGGACAATGGCACCTGCCTTCAGGTTCTCATCACTTTAAGCACCAAAGTAGTCTTGGAGCGGAGTGAAACTCTACTTTCCCTCCATCGGAGGGTGGGCAAAAAGACCACTCGATAAAATTTTATTCACCTTGCCCTGAGTCTTTATCCGGGACTGATATGATCGGCCTCAAAGAAGGCATTGGGGTCAACCACGATCTCCTTGTCCACCACTGGGCCGAAGTGGGGAATAGAGGTCTCGGATGCAATCTGCTTACTCTTATTCTTATTTTGGAAAGAAGAGCTCGCCACTCACTTCTTCTGGTTGGCCATAATTTAGTTCGCTTGGTGACAAAACGACTTGTTAGAGGCGATCTAAGATACAACCTTACTATGGTGATAAGGGTAAGGCAACCCAGGGTTTTGAATTCGATCTATTCAACCTAAGATATATACAAGCTAAGATTTCCCCAAGCGGCAACAAGTGTGCTCATGCGCGGTCAGTGACCGCACGATGTAAGCTCGAGAAACCCCTAATACTTTGGGATTCACATGTCAAACCCAGTACCTTTTTGGAAAAGTGGTTTAATACAAAACCACTCGAGAAACTATGACCCTTAAGTTACCTAGAAGTGAACCTAAAAACCCTCAAAGCTTCACATTCATATATTCAGACGATCCTCTTTCAAATCTAGAAAACTCATAAAATCACCCATTTTTTTTCCATTGTTTTTTCTTTTTGGCCTAACAAAAAACTCACACTAAACTCAAGCAGAACCAAAGTAAGAAAATATATTGTAAAATTTCATAAAACTTATTGAAAAATAGTAATATGAAATTAAAACCGGATATAAAGATACTTACAGTTTGGTTTTTTGTTCAAGGAAATGATAGCAGCATCAGAGGTAATAAACTAAATGTTTATGGAAAATGAGGGAAAGCATAATGCTCTAAAAATATTTTGAGAAGAAATGAGAGGAAATTTTTTGGATGCAAAGGTGGTAAGATTTAGGTCTGGTTCTCCAATTTATGCGTAAACTTTGCGAAACGATCTAGGCCACACGATTAGATCAGTTCGAGATCCAAGGGATTGGATTAAATAAACCAAGCGACAGCAAAAAGTTGACAAGAATTTGTCACAGTACTCGAAACTCGAATAGACACCTATTACAGATCGACATGTGTCTCGTACTTGAGAGAGTGGGTAGGCACGTTTTCACATAACAAAAGTCAAAAAGCCCCTAATCTACATCTTAGAAGCAATGTCATGCCCCAACAAAAGCTTGGGGGGCAAATGTTGTTCCCCAAAAATACGAGCTAAATTACTCAGCACGGGGTACAACTAGTACACAAGCATATGAAGAAAGTGTACATTTGAGCTTCTAACTCTGGAGTGTGCAACTTAAGTCAAACTTGACAGCTTACGACAAATAAATTGTCTCCAGATTGCCTCTTGCGCCAACAACTTTGTTCGAGATGCGCGAGAGCTAGATCGCCATTGTCAAACTCTTAATGTGACCCATGTCAGTTCAGATTAGTTCTTCGACACCCAACTCGAAGGAAGTGTTCAGCTCACAGAAACCTGATCATGACGAACAATGAAAGATGCCATAAGACTCGAAGATTCCTTATACGCTCATTAATGCTGAGATATTAAATTGTATTTATTACCTGATATTGGGGGCATAGAATCAAGAGGCATTAATGTATTTATGTAAATGGGATGTTACCTAAAAATGTATGTTACCATATTTATGCATGGATACCCAAAACTGTCTAGGAAAAATTCCCTATAAATACAGGGGAGAATGGACAGAAAAGGGGATCGACATTTTGTATACTGAAACTCTGGTGAAATTGTGACAAACAATCTCACGGTGAGAATAAAACATATTAATAAGAATGCGTAATGCCCTGGGTAGCCAAGACCGTTACACTGTGTGTTTATAAAGGTGCAAGACTTGCTAATCAAGTCATTCAATTAGAAATGTGAAACTGAAACTATAATTGAACTAGGGTTAAAAGATTTTGGTCATAAAGATACATTTCATTTAAATAAACATTTCGTACATGGGATCCCAAAAGAAATAGAGTTTAAAAGATAGTTTACAAAAAATCAGGATATATACAGCTACTGGCCTCTCTAAGGGAAAAATAGACATTTAAGGTTCTCTTATCCTGTACCACTCCTCGGCCATGGCGGCCGATCAGCTGACTATGTACATTCAGCCTCAAAGTTCTCCAACTCAGGACTGGTCCACCTTGCCCTTGCCCTTACCTGCACCACGTAGCACCCGTGAGCCAAGGCCCAACAAGAAAACAATAATGCATAGCATAAGCGACAACCAACAGACAGATAATTCACAAATCATCAACCAGATATACAACATATCATACTGCTCACATAAACAATGATACCAACCTACAAGTCATTAATCAGTTATTCAGATAACAAACTCGTCACAATCATCAGTTTAAACAACAATAAACATATCACACCCAAATCTAGGGTCGACGCCCTTAGGCCGCACCCTCTGATTATCCCACTGACTCTGGCTCGCTTAGACCGAGCTCAGTGATTATGTACTTAACCTTAGCTACCAGTGGCTGAGCCGCGCCCTGTGCGCAAATATTAATTCTGGCACTCTTAGGCCGTTTATTATATGTCCCCTTGGCAAATATTGATTCTGGAACCCTTAGTCCCAATACAATCACATAATTGGGTGTAGTTTCTTACCTTTGATTCCGAGCACTTTGGTTAGTTGAAATGATCCTCGAGCACGATCCTGTCCGAGTCCTAGCGTACACCTAGTCACAAACGTAACATAGAACCCTCATTAGCATTCAATCCTGTAACCTAACCTCGGGAGCAATCCCGATCCCTTGGGAAGCCCAAATTCCACCAAACGAGGTGGTGGAATCAAACCTTGAGCCCCCGGGCCCAAACCCTAAGGAAATACCCAAAAAACTATTTCTGGAGGCAGGGTAGCACTACAGCGCCACAAAGTGGGCGCTACAGCACTACAGATAGAGACAAAAATGCCCCCTGAACCAAGAATAGCATTGTAGCGCTCTAATGCTAGCGCTACAACGCTACAGACAGCACCAACATCACTCTGAATTCTTCCTTCAAATTTGCCTGAGCCAAAACTCCCTAAAACCCCTCCAAACCTCAACCACACTTCAAATCAAGCCTACCATCCACTACATCTCATCCCACATGGCCCAAAAACATCAAACTTGGCCACATGCACCATCAAACACAAAAAAATAAGGATTGAGTTTGAAACTCAAGAACTCATTAGAAAAACCAGAAACAACCCAGAAACTCAAATGGCCAAGTCCATAATTGTTACCTTTAATGGGGAATTCGACCCTAGGTTGCCCTCTAAGCCCTTCCATCCTTTAGCTCCTCAATTCCCAAAGCTCAACTAAATCGCTCACTAGGATCGCCGTGAGTCACCAGCTGCAAATATATCCACATAATAATGTGGTCTCAATAATTATCGCAAATAATTACATTTATGTCCTGAACGGGCCAAAATTACGAATATGCCCTTATAATCTAAACAGGGCCTACATGCATACTAATACTCACAATCATGCATCACATATATCCATATAATCATATAAGCATGCTTATCACATAATCATGCATTTAACCATTTAAATCACACATAAACCAATTATGACCTCCCGACACACTAATCAAGGCCCTTAAGCCTTATTAGTAATTTTGGGTCATTACAACTATCCCCTCCTACTGAGAATTTTGTCCTCAAAATTTACCTGAATAATTAAGGATACTGATCCTGCATTGCAGACTCATGATCCCAGGTCGCCTCCTTGACCCTACTATTCCTCCATAATACCTTAACCAGAGGAATCGTCTTATTCCGCAGAACTTTATCCTTCTGGTGTAAAATCTGAACCGGTCGTTCCTCATAAGACAAATCTGTCTACAATTCCAAGTCTTCATACTTCAACACATGTGTCGTATCTGAGGCATACTTCCGAAGCATAGAAACATGGAATACATCATGAACTCCCAACAACAACGGTGGCAAAGTTAACCTGTAAGCCACCTGTCTGATCCTTTCCAGGATCTCAAAAGGTCTGATTGATCTAGGGCTCAACTTGCCCTTCTTCCCAAACCTCCTTACCCCCCGCAGTGGTGAGACTCGCAGAAACACGTGATCTCCAACCTGAATCTCCACAGCCCTACGCTTAGGGTCAACGTAGCTTTTCTGTCTGCTCTGTGAGGCGAGCATTCGAACTCGGATATTCTCAATAGCCTCACTGGTCTTCTGAACCATGTCCGGCCCCAAATACTTCCTCTCACCCATCTTATCCCAATGAATGGGTGATCTACATCTTCTCCCATATAACATCTCATAGGGAGCCACTCCAATCGTTGATTGGTAACTGTTGTTGTATGAAAACTCAATCAACGGGAGATACTTACTCCACGATCCCTCAAAATCAATTACACACGCTCTAAGAATATCCTCCAATACCTGAATCGTCCTCTCAGACTGTCCATCAGTTTGAGGATGAAAGGTCGTGCTGAACTTCAACTGAGTCTTCATAGCCTTCTGCAAACTATCCCAAAATTTGGAGGTAAAGATAAGGTCCTGGTCTGACACTATGGACTTAGGAACCCCATGGAGACATACGATCTCCCTCACATATAACTCTGCATACTGATCCACTGTATGTGTCATCTTCACTGGAAGAAAATGAGATGACTTGGTGTATCTGTCCACTATCACTACAAGAAAAAACAGTATTCATAACCCTTAAAAACTGCTAACCGGGAGGATTGATAACGCTTTTGAAAACGCTAACATAGCCCCTGTTATTAAAAGTCCTGTCTTTTCTATAACAGTATTCGAATGTTATGTTCGATGTTATCTTAAACTATTCAATAACACATTTTTAGTTGCTATAATATTCAAATAATAACATTTAGTTAGAGTATTTGGTTATAAATTTGAAGTTTAATCTTATACTTTTTGCATAACACTTTTCAACTGTTACATTTGATTATTTTGATAACATTTTTAGTTTGTTATATTATATAAATCATAAAGATTTGTTACGCTTATAATATGTTTTTAAATCATAACATATAGTAATAAAATTTTAAATTTTATTTTGATGAGTATACTTATATGTTTTTTTTTTAATTAAAAGATTTTCATTATTGTATTTTGAAAAAAAAAAATCAAAATTAATCATAAAATGTAATTCTCAATAGATTGATAAACCATAAGTATTACATTAAACAATAACTAATTCAAACCATGAATGTGTCTACTTCATGAGATCTTAGTTCTAACTTAAGTTTGAAAGCATAACATAATAAAGTTTTATAATCTTTAACAATTTTTACTTAAAAAATGAAAAATAGAAACATTACAAGAAACACAAAAGTAAACCATGCGTGAAACTTGCTCCATACTTCAATTCATCATCCTTTGTGCACTTGTCTTTGTTGTGAGTCCATTTGCTTAGCTACAACAAAATTTAAATAATTAATGCTTCAACTTAAAGTTATAGTAAACTAAAAGAGTACATAAAAAAAGTTAATTACCTAATTATATCTTTATCAGCTGGCCATGCAATTATACTACCTATAGCATCTTCTATAGTAGACATAACTATTGAAGGCCTCCACAGAAATGCATCATTCCTTCTCACAAGATCTATCCCCACTTTCATAGCACTAGGCCCAAGAGGAACATGGTGAACCTCATCCTTTGGGTCACTTGAAATAAAATAACCTTCTGCAACAATTTCTCCAGATCCAATCCAATCTAATATTTTGCATTTGGAGCCATTGATTCTAATGCAGATATTAGTGAAATAACAACTATAATTGATACTACAACTCAAACTAATCCATACCTCTATAGGTGTTTGGCTAGAGTCAGAAAGTTTTAATGACAAACGTATGCCCCCAATCCCATCATAATAGAGAGGTACCTGCCAAGAAAGAGATGAGGTTAACCATACAATCTACAACACAAAAAATATTGGTGCTCACAGATTCATAAGTAAATTCACGACATAAAAAAATAAGCCTATAAATAAAACCAATACAGGGGAATATTTATCCCCAAGAGATTAAAATGGCCATGGCACTCACATGGCTTCAACAATAGTTGGGTATTTTTAGTTAATAAAATATAAAGTATTAAATAGATCTTATTAAATACCTAAACTATAGCCACTAAATAGAAAAAATAAACTTCATTCACACAAACCAAAAGAAACACAACTACTTGGGCTTCACTCAAAGACACATAGATATTGAATAAAACATTTCACAAATCCAAATTTTTAGACAATCAACCCGAGCTCTGATTTAATTTTTTAATAATTGTCTACTCAAACTACTATTCACTAATCTCATAAAACTGTATTGCATTATTATTATTATTTGAAAAACAGAGAAGAAGATAAGACAATGTTAGCAGCATATACATATGTATGTATACGTTTTAGTATTGTTATTATTATTTGAAACTCTTGTTTTAGTGTGTACAAAATATATTTACAAAGAAAGTCACCGTCCCTATAAATGTGCACAGCAAGCAGGAAAATAAAAAAATAAAAAAAACATAAATATATTTTATTACATATATGGTGTATTCATATATCCACTTGATATCTTTTTGATAATTGTGTGTAGTGATGAATGTTGATAATGCTATAGTTTGTGCTAATATAACTAGTTTTACTCAGGGTTGTACTGCAACAGTGCTTCTGGTATGGACTGATGGTGCTGAAAATTTCTTTGCACAATGTGCAAATGTGGGGGACTCAGCAAGTGTTATGAAATACGTATCATGTTATTTTTGTCTTCCTTAAATATATCTCTGTAAAATTAAAATATCATGAACCAACCCAACCAGCAATGAAATTCAAATAAATCACAAACTCAAACATAATAAACTTAAGCAATTGATGAAACACATTAACGCACACATGATCATGACAATGAACTTATGATGTTTTAATACAGTTTAGTAACTACTTTCACGTATCATGTTATTTTTGTCTTCCTTAAATATATCTCTGTAAAATTATTATTGTTCAATACTTATTAGATGTGGTCCAAATATAATTATAGAAGAACCTGCATTGTAATTTATACCAGCAGCATGATAATTTATCCTGAATATGTTTAATTGTAGCAGTGCCAATGGGAAACCGATTAAGATGACGGAGGACCATAGAGTAGTTAGTCATACTGAAAGACTGAGAATGGAAGAAAGAGGAGAGCCACTAAGAGATGGGGAAACACGATTATGCGGTACTTAAACTTCATTTTTTTGTTTTTGGACTACCATAATCTTAAATAAAGAAGTAGTCACTTTTTGCCTCTTCTTCAGGCTTGAATCTTGCTCGGATGCTTGGAGACAAGTTTCTTAAAGAGCAAGATGCCCGGTTCAGTTCAAAACCATTTTATATATTGGTTCTGGTCTTTGTACTATGAGAAGGGATAATGGTTTTTGTACACAGTTATAAAAGACAGTTTCCTTCATGTTTATGTTTCTGGATCATAATTTTGATTCTATTTTCTAATATAAATTTCTAATTCTATTGTGACTATAAGTTTTTCTCTTTCTTTCCTTTGTGCCTAAATATAGTGAGGCTTGGACTCTACTTTGACTCTCAGAGGATTCTCTTCTATGGATGAATATTCTGCTGAACTATAAAGGTGTGATTTAGTTTGGTTTTAGTATTTTAGCAGCTGACTATATAAGGTGTGATGCAACTGTAGTTGTCAAGATGTATATGAATTATAATGGGTTTCTTTTTATTAAATCCATAATAGTCTACTTATATGCACTGCAAATAACATATGCCCATGCATCAGAGCAATTACACTTGATAATTGAAATGATCTATTGCAACATCTAGGAACTACTATATAGGAAAAGTTTAAGCTGCTACATGTTGCAGTATCTGGTTGTTCTAAAATTACTAATACTATCTGTAGGAATTGGTTCGGTCAGCTATGCTGACCTGTTCATTTCAGTCACTAACAACTTAACAGTTTTACTCTTCTTAGTAATGTTAGTTAAGTATAATTGTCTATATATAGACATTACATTGTACAGGTTATTTTTAATGGCAATTTACATTGTATTAGCTCTGTAATCTTGTAAACAAACTGATATAGAAGGCTTTCAAGATTGTAATGTGGATTGATATTCAGCAATAAAGAAAGTGGCTATTTCATTCAAATTCTCTTCTTCTTCTCACCTCTGTTTTTTAATTTTCTCTGTCTAAAGTTCTATAAGATTATTCTTAAGCTATTTGATCAATTGTATTTGATTAAGGATTCACAACACTATCAGCAGAGATGATTATAGTCATAATCATTTTGATCCATTTGCACTCAATACTTGTTATGCACATGTATTGAAGATCAAGTTAAAGTTTGAGCTAATGGGTCACACTGTTAATTGTTTTACGATGAGTAGTAGTTTGAGGAGTAAGAACCCATTGATGAGTATATAGAGGGAGAGATAAGACATAAATATAATATTACTGAGAAAAGCTCCTATTTGTCCCTACGAAATTGGGCTGAAAATGCAACTTATTCATTATCTTACTCCAAAGGTAACAATCTCAAAACCAAATTCCATGATACCAGTTCACTAACATTTATTCTCTTCTCTTCATAGATTTTATTGGAAAAACAAACTCGAATATATTTATTGTGACCACTTATATTTTGTTCTGTTGCAGTTTGTTTCATGGGTAGGAAGATCTTAGCATAAAGGGCACCTCAAATGCTGAGGGTGCCACTAAAATGTCTCAAAATTATCAAGGACCAAGCTGTCGACTAGTCTTGCTTGGCTGGGAAAGAAGGTTATAGTGCTTGGAATATGAAGTATTGTCATTTAAAGGTTCCTTGCCTTTTATTTTAGGTGCTACTTACTTGACATTTGGAGATGTTTTGTAAATTATATCACTCACGGATCTTGGTAGTTTTTTCATAAGTATTTTCTTCTTTGCAGTTTGTTTTCTTTACTGGTGGAACAAAAATAAATGACATGAAAAGTTTGAAATTATTGTTTTTTCCATTGGAAGTTCAATGAAGTGGCAAAGCAACTGTTTCTTTGTTTTCACTGAAAACAACAGCGTCAGATGTTTTCTCCCCATAATGGCTAGCATTCTTGTAGAGTAAAGAGGAGAAATCTATCTAATGTTAAAAGGGGAAGTTTGCCTAAAAAATATGCATATTAAAGGTGTTATTATGTTTTTCATTGAGGTTTCAGAATTTTGTTGTCTATATCATGTGAGTTACAGTACATCTTGAGAGGAGTAGTATAATTTTTTTGGGGTTATTACTAATTACATGTTGCCTAGAACCTGTATCATATTCCAATTGAGTTTTTTTTTTCCTTTTCTCATAAATTGTTCTTTTGTTAATGGGATGTTACTCTTTCTTTGGTATTTGGTTTTTGATGTATATATTCAAACTAAAAAAATTTATGTACTGGCCTTGCACTACAAAATGTTTTACATTTTATTACCCAAGTTTTTAAATTGCAAGAAGCAATTTCTATAATTATTCTAATACATTTCCCCACATGGGTTTGGATTCTACTTTCAAATTTCTGTGAGTTTTTGAAGTTTATTAGATATACATCAAATAACTAACAGAAAATCAGAAAACATTTCAGCCATATTTATTAACCAACCATCAATCATTATCAATTCAAAATATTCAAACAACACACAAGTTTTCTTCCTTATCTCGCCGCAGCACACAAATTTCTCAGAACCTACTTCACTAAGACACACAAGTTCTCAACCTTCCATTATCATCGCAGCACACAATAATAATAATCTCAAGACCTACTTCACTATGGATGACTATCTAAGATATTCAAACTCTTCAAACATTTGCAAAATATTTTATCAAAAATAAAAGAGAATATACCTCTTGCAAACTGCTGCAAATAAAGTTCCTTCCAATTTGAAATCCAATGAAGCCACTAAAATGAAAGCAAAATTACATACCAATTAATAAACTATCAACACCATTCGACCTTTAATTATGAGTCATCATTAAAAAAAATTACAACTCTTACAACCAAGATACTATCCAAACCCACTATAGAGTCCTTGGAAACTAGAGCTCACAAAATAAAAAGAACAACAAAACTATTAAATACAATGACAAGAGGCAGCAAAAGTAGCAGAAAAACTAATATCAAAGGCCAACAATAATGCAACAGTTTGAAATAAAACCAACAATAAAAAGAAAAGCAGACACAACACACAAAGAAAGAACAAAAAACCAAAAACAATTTGTATTCCAATTTAAAAGGATGAAAAAAATCAGATTTATTATCAATACAAATAAGGGAAATGATAAATCCATGAAATTTTGTTCTATCTTGAGCATTTTCTCTACAATAATGAATACCTTGAAAGTGAAAAAAATAGCCAAATGAACCAAACCTAGCTGAGATGAAAATATGAGATCCCTTTATAAATGCCTCAGTTCCCTAAAGTTGCTTGTCTTCTTTTCTGAATTTCTGAAAGAGTTAAAGAAATTTAGAAACTTGTGTAGAGAACCCAATAAATCAAAAAGTCATGTCACAATTATCTCATATTGAAAGAACAACATGCTTATAAGATCAAAATAAAATTACATGAACAAAGACATAGATATTATTTACATGCTCAAATGATCATTGATTAAAAAAATATCAACATTCTTGTGCTACTAAAACCTCATACCACAGACAATAAAGCTTATAGGATCAAACAAGCAAAGCATATATCAAGTCGAATTGCAAAATATACCAACCCCAATAACAACTAGGACCTAAAATCAATCAAAAAAATCACAACCCCATAAAACATCCTTGGATGACGGAACCCCTTGCTGCTGTAAATTAACCATGCATGGAAGCCAATTGTGAGCAACTTTCCAAACAAATAATATAACTTTACGAGGAAGGTCTAGTGTCCAAAGCATCTTCCACCATTTCACTAGTCCGCTAGACGAACTGGCTTGACCCAAATAAGATTCACGAATAGCAAAGAAAATTATGACAATTAACAACTGAAATTTGAGACTAAAGTATCCTTTCCCGTATATTATTGAAGCTTCAAAAGGAAAGGGGGGTGGAAACTCAGAAAACAACATGCTCACAAACATAAACTATGAGACCATTATATATTATTGAAAAAACATAAACTCATCAACCATTCAAAAACATAAACATCCAAAGGATCAGAAATAGCTGTCCAAATAAGCATTAGCAACCAGCAAGTGTCATCAATTATAAAACCAGTCAAAAGAAACAAACTTGTAGCTCATTGCAGAAACCAGTCAAAACTCTCACCCCTTAGGCATTTAACTTAAAAGTACTCTCAATATATGTAATGAAGTATCATACCAAAACCAATAATTAGTGTCAGCCCTACAAATTACAAGTATCCATTGCTCAAAAAATCTACTCCAAAATAGTCAGAACGTTGACCAACCCCACTCGAGTCACCATATTTTTTTATAACCCAAATCGATTTCATCCAAAGTGTAAAGAGAGAGACACCCAGAAAGTTATATTTCATATTTCATATAATATCGTACCTTAAAAAAAATGTAAGCAGAGGAGAGAATATTACCGAAGATAGTCGGCGTGAGGCGGAGATAGAACTCTGGAAGCTACAATCGGCGTGACTTTGTGAGGCAGAGAGAGATGAGTTGAGACAAGAGTGAGAGATGGAGTCTGAGAGAAATAGAACTCCAAAAGCTTGTGATAGTCGGCGTGAAGTCGTGAGGCAGAGATAGAACTCTGGAAGCTATAATCGGCGTGACTTCGTGAGGCAGAGAGAGATGAGTTGAGACGAGAGTGAGAGATGGAGGCTGAGAGAAATTGTTTGGGTAACTTAGATTTAGGGATTAAAATTTGGCTGATAGAGATTAGACCCAAAAAAAAATTCATTTGCCGCCTATATCTTGTATTTCATATGGCGCCAATAGTTCCGTGTTTTTTTTTAATAACCCATTAATAACACTTCTAAATATGTGTTATTTTTTAATGTAATATATACTAAAAATTGTTGTAGTGTATCACCCATACTGAGTCATTAAACCCTACAATCCTGGGTAAACCTCCCACAAAGTCCATCGTAATGTCCTCCCATTTCCACTCGGGAATACCCAAAGGCTGAAGCAACCTTGTCGGTCGTTGATGCTCAGCTTTCACCTACTGAAAGGATAAACATCTTGCCACATATTCCACCACATCCTTCTTCATCCCGAGCCACCAATATAACGTCCGTAGATCTCGATACATCTTCGTGGTACTCGGATGAAGTGAGTATGGCATAGTATGCGACTCATCTAATATCTCTCGTCTGATCCCCACATCATCTGGGACACGAATCCACCCCTGATACTGTAGCAAACCAACCTCAGAAATAGAATAGTCCTTAGCTACTCCCGCTAAGACATTCTCTCTAACCTCTTGTAATTGAGCGTCTACCAACTGACTTTCCTTAATCTGCTCTAGCAAGGTCGACTGCAAAGTAATGTTAGCCAACTAGCCCACCACCAACTCTATCCTCACTCTGGCCATCTCATCAGCCAACTCCCTCGATATCTGAATGGAACTAAATAACTGTCCTGAGCCCCTCCGGGTCAATGCATCTGCCACCACGTTAGCTTTCCCTGAATGATAAAGAATATCACAGTCATAGTCTTTTACCAACTCTAGCCAACGCCTCTACCTCATGTTCAGGTTTTTCTGTGTAAAGAAATACTTCAAACTCTTATGATCAGTGTATATTTTGCACTTCTCCACATACAGATAATGCCGGCAAACCTTCAATGCGAATACCACCACTGCTAACTCCAAATCATGGGTAGGGTACAGCTGCTCATTCTCCTTCAATTGTCGTGACGTAAGCTATAACCTTCTCGTTCTGCATCAACACATAGCCCAAACCCAACCTTGACACATCGCAATAGACAACAAACTTTCCTTCCTCCGAAGGAAGACTCAGCACAGGTGCAGTAATAAGTTGCGACTTCAATTCTTGGAAACTGTTCTCAAACTTATCTAACAACACGAACTTCAAATTCTTCCGTGTCAATTCTGTCATTGGTGCCGCAATCTTCAAGAATCCTTCCACAAACTGTATGTAGTAACCCGTTAAACCGAGAAAACTCTGAACCTCCAAGGTGTTCCTTGGCCTCAGCCAATCTCTGACTGCCTCCACCTTAGATGGACCCACCTTAATCCCATCTGCACCAACGATATGTCCAAGGAATGTCACTTCTGGTAGCCAAAACTCACACTTCTTAAACTTAGCATACAATTGATGCTCTCTCAACCTCTGCAAAACCTGTCAAAGATGAAACTCGTGCTCTGCCTCTAAACTGGAGTACACTAAAATGATGTCGATGAAAACAATAACAAACTGATCCAAGAAGTCCTTGAACACCATGTTCATTAAGTCCATGAAGGTTGTTGGAGCATTGGTCAAACCAAACGACATGACCAGACTCTCATAGTGCCCATACCTCGTCCTTGATCCTCAGCTGGTGATAACCAGATCTAAGATCAATCTTCGAGAACATCGTCTTTCCTTGCAGCTGATCGAACAAGTTGTCAATCCTTAGTAGAGTATACTTATTATTGATAGTCAACTTATTCAATTCGCTGTACTCTATACACATCCTCAGAGTCCCGTCCTTCTTCTTCATAAACAATACTGGAGCACCCCATGGCGAGTAGCTAGGCCTGATAAACCCCAAATCCAGAAGCTCCTGTAACTCTATCTTCAATTCCTTCAGTTCTGCTGGCGCCATTCTATATGGTGCTTTCGAAACTGGCTCTGTTCCTAGCGCTAACTCGATAACAAACTAAATCTCCCTATGCGGTGGCAACCCTGGTAAATCCTCAGGGAATATATCCAAGAACTCATAAACCAATCTGGTCTCCTTCGGCCCTACTGGCAACACCCTGGTGGTTTCCACCACGCTAGCCAGAAAGCCTATACATCCACCCTGTAATAAGTCCCTGGCTCTCAGCGCTGATATCATGGGTATGCGGGGCCACATACAACTCCCACAAAAACAAAGGGATCCTCGCTCTCCGGCTCAAAGGTCACCATCTTCTTCCTATAGTCAATAGTAGCTCCATATCTAACCAGCTAATCCATCCCCAAAATCATATCAAGCATAGCGCTGTAGCGCTCTAATGCTAGCGCTACAACGCTACAGACAACACCAACATCACTCTGAATTCTTCCTTCAAATTTCCCCGAGCCAAAACTCTCTAAAACCCATCCAAACCTCAACCACACTTTAAATCAAGCCTACCATCCACTACATCTAATCCCACATGGCCCAAAAACACCAAACTTGGCCACATGCACCATCAAACACAGAAAAACAAGGATTGAGTTTGAAACTCAAGAACTCATCAGAAAAACCAGAAACAACCCAGAATCTCAAATGGCCAAGTCCAGAATTGTTACCTTTAATGGGGAATTAGACCCTAGGTTTCCCTCTAAGCCCTTCCATCCTTTAGCTCCTCAGTTCCCAAAGCTCAACTCCTTGAATTCCCATCCAAAGTTCAGATTCAAAGATCAACACAACAGAATTCGGCAATCGCAGAAAAAGCTAGAAACCTTACTTTAATTGAACACTAACTCCAGCTGAACCTCCTAGCTTCACCATGAACAAAGGTCCCAGCTCTATCCTAAGCTTCCTCTAAGTTACAACTTCAGAAATCCTCAAGAAATGGTGAGGAACAATGCAAACCGAGTGGGAGAGAAAGGGGTTAACTATGTGTTATGTTTTTCTTCTTTCTTTCTTTTTCCTTCAGTTTCTACTATATTCTACAAATCCCACTAAGTCTAAAAAGGAAGAAAGACCCTTATCCCCTTTTAACCATCAAATGGCCATTTTTCCCTCCCATTAAAACCTAAGCCTTTAAACATTCCAAAGGCATTTTGGTCATTTGTTCCCAAATCCCGCTAATTCCTCGAGTGTCCCTAATAATTACCGCTTAAACCTCGTCACTTAACTAATCACCAATTATTTTCCTCAATGTCAAATATTCCCCAATATATTTCCCAAATTCCCATAAATACCCCCAGGCTTCCCCGAGCCGCGTATAAGACCCCACCGTGACTTTTTCGCTAAACCGCTCACAAGGATCGCCTCGAGTCACCAGCTGCAAATATATCCACATAATAGTGTGGTCTTAACAATTATCGCAAATAACTACATGTATGCCCTCAACGGGCCAAAATTACAAATATGCCCTTATAATCTAAACAGGGCATACATGCATACTAATACTCACAATCATGCATCACATATATCCATATAATCATATAATCATGCTTATAACATAATCATGCATTTAACCATTTAAATCACACATAAACCAGTTATGCCCTCCCGGCACACTAATCAAGGCCCTTAAGTCTTATTAGTAATTTTGGGTCGTTACAGAATGACCTGTGGACTAGGTGGATTTTAACCATTGAACAACATAAAAAGTGTGTGAGTATTTGTAATGCCCTAGATTGCCAAGACCATTACACTGTGTATTTTAAATAGTGCAAGACTTGCTAATCAATTCATTTGGACATAAATGTGTCATTAAATTCAACTAATGGGCAAGGGTTAAAAGATTTTGATCATAAAATAGTTTACTTTCAATAAAAATAAGAGTTGGTACATGGGATCCTAAAAAATAGTGTTTACAAGGCAATTATAACCCTTAAATGTAAATACAACTAAAGCCAACCTAAGTGGCAAAATATAGTTTTGGCCCTGGCCCTTGTCAATCCCTCGGCTGCGGCAGTCGAGCAGTTGTTGATGTACACACCGCCCCCAAAGCTCTCCAACTCACTACTGGTCCAGCTTTCCCTGTCCCTTATCTGCACCACATTGCACCCCTGATGTAACAACCCAAAATTTCTAATAGGGCGTAGGGTCCTTGATTAGCATGTCGGGGGGGGGGGGGGGGGGCTTAAAATGGTTAAATGCATGATTATGTGGCATGCATGATTAATATGATTATATGGATATATTATATGCATGTTTATGCGTATTACATATGCATATGGGCCTTTTATAGCTTATAAGGGAATATTTGTAATTTTGGCCTGTTTAAGGGCATAAATGTGAATAAATGTGATAAATTGTTGAGACCATATTATTATGTGGATATATTTGCAGAATATGGCTCGAGACGGTCCTAGTGAGCGGATTAGCGAAATAGTCACAACGGGGTTTAATACCCGGCTCGGTGGGAGCCTAGGGGTATTTTTGGGAATATAGAGAATATTTTGGGATTTATTAAATATTGAATAAGTAATTGGTAATTAATTAGTCATGTCGAGATTAATTGGTAGATAGTAGGAACATTTAAGGAATTAGCGGGAACTGGAGAGAAAACACAATTTTACCCCTAGAGTATAAAGGGCTAAGTAAAACAAATGAGGGCATTTTGGTCATTTGTGGTTGTAAAGGGTATGGTCGGCTAAGGTCCTAGAAGAGGACAGAACTCACTAGATACAAAGGAAGACCCCAAACTCTCCTACTCTCTCCCTCTTCCCTTGCACGTTTTTCCCCATATCTCTCCCTTTCATTGTACTTTGGAACTAGGAAGGAAAGCAGAAGGAGATTCAAGGACTCAGCTGAAGTTGAGTTGGTTCAACCTGAGGAAAGGCTAGGTTAAAGACAGCTAGAGGATTCTGAGGAGTTTTGGACACCAATTCAGGTAAGATTTTAATTTTAATTCACTGAATTGAGTTGAGTAGTTTTGAGGCTTAGAACATGTGTAAATGTTGAGTTCTCGAGTATAAGTTAGTTGATGAATTGTTGGTAGTTTGGGTAGACTTTCTAGGTTCTAGTATGCTTAAAATCTATATTTTGAGGCTTGAATTCGCTCAGGAGATTTAATTGTAGGTGGGGAGTATAATTGGTTTGAAACCTTGTGGTTCTTGGCTGGAAAGGGTTGGAGAAAACCAAGAATTTCTAGGTTTGAAGGGGTGCGCCACAACCCAGCTCAAGGGTGTCGTGGCGTGTGTGCCCTGTGAGCCCTAGGTAGCTCTCTGATACTGGCGCGCGTCACGACCTTAGGAGGAAAGTCTCGGCCCACCTCCCCTATGGCTTGGGGTTCTTACTCTCTGACTTGGGGGCAAGTCACGACCCGCCTAAGGATTTTTACCTTGGAATGGTTTCTAGAATTGATAAGGCTCGTGTAACGCCCTACTCCCTTAGAGTCGTTACTAAGTGTGTTTGAAATCGTGCCTCAACTCGCTAATCGAGGTTTTAAATCAAAAACGTGTAACTAAGCCATAATTAAAAAGAAAACATTAGAGAAAATAGATTTCATTGCTAATCATAAAAGTTTACACTTGGGATCCCAAAACAAAGTTTAGAAAATATTTACAACACAAAACTGATCAGAGTCGACTAGACGAAAAAACCTAGGTTCTTTTACAAACATCTCCCAAAATCCCCTAGCTATGGTAGCCAGGCTGGCCAGACATGTACACGCCGCCTCACGCCAGCTGTGCTCATGGTTGGTTGATCTTCTCTTTACCCTTACCTGCACCACAGAGCATCTGTGAGCTGAAGCCCAGCAAGAAAACCCAAAACAGATAACATATGCAAAATACAAGTCAAACACATAAACAGGCCACTAATGGCTAAACACATACGGCCTAGCCGCCCAGGCGTTTACCAAGCCCTAGGTTCGCGGACCACGCCGTGAGGATATCCCAGGTATCCTTTTGAGGACTCGCCCTGGCAACACGCACCCCTCGTGCTCAACGCTGCTCCCGACCCTTTGCCGTTCTCGGCCTTGCACTCAACGTGCCTGATGTCGTTTCCAACCCCACGCCGTTCCCGGTCTACACCGTTCCCGGCTCTTGCCGATCACACATATAATATCAACACAGTATAGCAATAAGCACAGAATTCAAGTACAAACAAATAAAGAGCCATGCCCTACAACTCTAGTATATAGGGCTCGGCCCTGCATGTCATTTCCATTCAATATATTGGGCTCAGCCCTGCACATAAGCTCTATGGAAACAGGGGTTTTCTTACCTGAGTTCCGAGCTACCTGAGCACCGATGCCCCGAGCACAGTCCACTAACGTGAGCCTTGCCGGAACCCTAGTCACAACACATAACAATATCCGACCATTAAATTCCAACCCAACAAATAACCATGAACGATAACCCTAACCTCCGAGATCTTGAATTCTATCACTCCGAGTGATAAAATCCATTACGAGCCTTCCCCTTAAAGTTCCCAAGTCAAAAATATCATTAAATTCCTCACTGACACTAAGGGCCGCGGCCCCTCCCCCTAGAGCCGCGGCTAGCCTCAAAACAGAGGCTAGCTCTCCACTGACCAACACGCGGGCCGCGGCGCGCCCTGCAAGCGCCGTGGCGCGCCCGAATTCCTTCAGCCTCCCACGGCTGTGCGCGCATGCGGGCCGCGGCACACTCCTTCTAGGGCCGCGGCACTAACAGCAAACCCAGAATTTCCATCAACTTTTCATCCCTTCTTCAAGCCAATTACCACCAAAACCAAACTAAGATTCCTAGAAATTCAACACAATTACTCCAGCACAAAAACAACATCAAAACCTCATCAAAGCATGCTCCAAAACTTAGCTAAAACACCCAAAGATCAAACAAGCTTAACTACATGCAAACCTCTAAACCAGCAGAAAATTAAAGACTACACCTTAGTGTTTAAAGCTTACCTTGCTGAGCTTAATCCCAGAATTTTAATCCTCAATCCCAAAGCTTCAAGCCCCTAGAGTTTCCCAGCAGAACCCCTTCAATTTTCCAAGCAATTCCTTTAAGTTCTTCAAGTTTAGCCTTAGAGAGAGTGAAAGAGAGAGACAAAAGCTATTTCTCAGCTCAAGGAAGATATGAGTCGGTTTCCCTCAGTTTCTGTACAGTTCTACTTTATTTATTTGTTTTATATGACGTAAGTCTAAAGGTTACCTCAAGGCTCGGGGTACCAAAACGTCCCCGAGGGCAAAAATGGTAAATTCCCCAAATATTCCCGCCTAAACATTCTATCCTCAAATATATCTCCAAATATTTATTTCTATGTCCCGATAATCCCATAACTCAACTAATACCAGAATTACCCCTCGACTCAACCCGAGTCCGAATCTCAACCCCGTTGTGACTCCCTGGCCCACTGCTCCCCAAGACAGTCTCGGATCGTGCTGCACAGACATATCACACGTATACAACATATATATTTCATTTATCACATTTAACTCAATTAACATGCATCATAATCATATATACACATAGATTCACATATAATCATATCTAAACCACTTATTGCCCTCCAGGCACACTAATCAAGGCCCTAAGCCTGATTAGCAAATTCGGGTCGTTACAGCTCGGGGGTTCAAACCTAAGCACTCGGGATAATTTCTACTACCCAGTTTAGTAGAAATTGAGATCTCGAAGGCTAGTTTTTATCTCATAAGTATTTACTTGGATTAGCGTTGACAATTACCCATTGGCCACTATGACTAGGTTTATCGCCAAGGCTTAGGACTAAGGATCGTGCTCGGGATCGTTCGACTATCTCCGCTCACTATTCCACATAAGAAAACTGCACCCTTGTGTGGTTGTGTTGGGACTGAGATTCCCCGTATCTGGATATGTATGTGTTGTATAATTGTGATATCGCTATGCGAACAGGAAATGAACAACCTAAGAGAGTCGGGGCTGATGATTTGCGCACAGGACGCGGTTTGGCCACAGTGAGCCGAGGTCAACTAGATAAACACTAGACTCGGCCTAAGTGAGTCGGAGTCAGTTGAGTAAATAGAAGGCGCGACCTAAGGGCACCGACCCTGAGTATTGCATATTGATTGAGATGAATTGTTGAACATACATGTTTTATGTTATTAGTTTGATGGGTATGACTTGTTGAATATCTAAATGACTTTCTTATGATTGGTTGGATGCTACTATTGCTCTTTTATTGGGATTGTTGCCTAAAATCTATTGTCATTTGAGTATGATCAATTATATCTGATGTCTTTATACTATTTCTTAGTTGTGTATGTTGTTTTAAGTTTTCTTGCTGGGCTTTGGCTCACGGGTGCTACGTGGTGTAGGTAAGGTAGTTGAATGTTGGACCAACCATGAGTTGGAGGGCTTCAGGTGCGGTGTGTACATATGCGGAATGCTCGATCTCCGCGCTGAGGGTAGCTTGGGAGGAACTAGAGTTAAACCCTATTTTTGCAGCTTAGGACGGCTAAATTGTATCTGTTTATCTTTTATTAATCTGTAAACTAATTTTTGGGATCTCATGTACAAACTTAATATTTTAATGAAAAAGAATGATTTTGTTGACCAAAACTTTTATGACTTGACCGTAACTTAGTTTTTAATTACACATTTAAGCTCAAACAACTTGCTTAGGAGGTTAAGCAGTATTCTAAACACATAGTGTAACGGTCTTGGTTATCCAAGGTGTTACAACTTAGTATTAGAGCGGTCTAGGTTTAAGGAATCTTGAAGACTGGCTGGGCGTGTACACTTGCCGCTAAAGATAAGCTCGACTCACGGTTAGGTATCTAATAATATGATTATGTGGTTAACTATTTAAATTGAACCTATATGCCTTATATGGTTGTTAGTATAGAGAAAGCATGATGTGTATGAGCATATTTGGTAGTAATTGAATGTGATAATTAATGCATGAGTGATATAGATTAGCATTTTGATATGTATATTGTGTGTGTGATTATTGTAATTGTTTGGACTTGCCCGTGGGATGATTCTGGATATGAACATCAGGGATGAGGGGTTTAGTTAGTGATTCCAGACTGATTCAGAATGTATGTACTCAAGATGGTTAATTGAACCTGGTACTGTTAGGGTGGGGGCTGTACATGACAGTTAGGGTTGGAACCCTCCATCTACCCTTGGAATTCCCAGTCGATGTCTGCTGGTATGCAAGTAAGTCTGCCAAATCAGGATAAGGAGACTAGATGGTTGAGATAGCGGGTTTCGTTGAGGAAAAGCTGCTTCATATATCTTGATAGTGAGGGCACCAGTGTTGGTTTAACCTAGGGATGGAAATGGATAAAAGTTACCATATGGAAGGCTTTAGATGCATTATCCTTTAGAGCTTAGAGAAGGCTTGGGTTTGCTAAAGAACTGATTAGTGGATGGGCGTGATTAATTTCAACCTTAATGATACGAAGATGGTAGGTCATGATGGAGTAGTTGCGCCATGCATATGCGGCAGGAGGATGTCCGGGCGTGGTGGGAAGTGGTACCCCAATATCGAAGCATTGTTATGAGGGGTTGAGATTAATTCAGACAGTGATTTGATAAAAGATACTACTATGAAACAGCTTGAACTGCAAAGGTTAATGATTTTATGAACTCGGTTTAGAATGGCAAGACAACGACAGAGTATGTCAATAAATTTGATGGGTTGGTCAATTCGATTGTGTTTTGATACAAGCTGATGTAGCTCAAAAATAAAGTCAGGGATGGCCCAGAGCATCAGGGTCGCTTCATTGCATGAGATTTGTATCTGTGTTTGGAAAGCAGGGAGGGCCTTGCTATTAAAGACATAAGAGATGGGATATAAAGTGTGAATGTCATAGGGCAAGAAACGCAGGTAATGGTATTCCCATTCGTAGAATCAAGTATGGGCAGATGCCCAGTAACTAGAAAAAAAAGGACCCCTGATAGTTCTTCTACTCCTGGTTTTGGCAGGAAGGATTATAATTTACAGGTTAACCGCCAGGGCGGGGATGGGGCCGGTAAAGTTATTTAGTATGCACCAGATGTAGGAGACGTCATCTGGGTGGATGTCAAGTGAAGGCATGTTTTCTACATGGAATGGTTTAGTACATTAGGGCGGATTGCCTAAGATTGGAGTAGGGAGGACTGGTCTGCCCTATTACAATCTGAGCCTGGGGCTAGTCCCTCGGAGGTGACCAGTTGATTTGTTAGTTCTCATTCTTTATTATATAATAAGTTGGAAGAATTCGGTGCTGCGTGTCTCCTAGAAAGGATTCAGATATGAAGTACATGCCTCAAGATTGTTTTATGGTGGGGCTTAAGATATTAGTACCTGTTGGGGGAGAGTCAGTAACTTTTAAAAGAAGAATTGGAATACAAGTGGTAAAAGGATTATAGTAAAAGTGATTGAGATTGGTATATGAGAGCCTTGATAAGAGCCTAAGTGGGAGCTAATATGTTAGATAAGGGACAACCATGGATTGCAGGAGATATCACTTGAAGTATATTAGTTGGACTAAATGGAAACTTAGTTGGCCAGTAGGGTTTCAGGTGGGCATGCAAGGAGTTGTTGGGTACGCTACAGGCTTTGCGTATGGACAGACTTTGTATCAGGGACATCATGAAGAATGATATTAGCTTAGCGGAAAGAATTAATGATTCAGTTAAATAAGTATTTGACTTTACGATGGATTGGACGGAGCATCGTATCGTGGGACTCAAGGACATCACTTGTTATAGATGAAGAGTTTGATTGCTCGGTTGCAAGACAGGACAATGTTCTCAGGAATTGATCTTTGATCTGGTTATTACCAACTGAGGATCAAGGAAAGAGACATTTTTGGAATTATTACTTATACCAAGTGGGATGTGATAGATTATCAGTGAAGGTTCTTAACTGACCAATGCTTCAACAACACAGGTAAGTTTGACAAGCAAAGAATACCAGAACGACTTGGATGGGCCACATCTAGATTGGTTAGAAATGTGTTGGTCTGCTCCTAATTAGGAGTAGAATGTGAATGACTTCTACATTGATAATACTAAAACTAATGAGGTAGGTTTCATGTAAGGCTCCAAAAGATGTAAGCTTCGATTTCTCCAAAGACATTCAAGGTCACGATATAGGAAGTGGTAGAATCATGTACGAAGGAATTCAATCAAAAGTCACAAAGAAATTACTGAAGAACGCCTGAGGAATGAGAAGAATAGTGAGACCGATGGACACGTCGTCTACTACTTGAAGTATCTTTGAAGACAGCTACACTCGAGATTTGGAGGACAGAAGAACCTAAAGTTAAACTTAATGGATAGTTTTGTATCATATTTTTAGAAGGAACAATAAGGATTGGTAGCACCCTATGATGTTCGAGCCCGTGTGCAATGGATGGATATGGAAGGGCAACGTGAAGGATATTGTCTTTGTTTAAGACATGAAACTAAAAGGACGATTATTTGTGCCCTACAGTACATGAAAGAATAAGAACACGAATGTTATATATGGAATATAAAGTGACGGTGATGCTAGTTAACCACTATTAAGATGTAGTACTGGCACCTACAGAATAAAAGTAAATGCAATAGCGTAAAGGATTTTAGCGTGTGGTCATTGGTAGAGGAATAAAATTGAGGCCAGAACCTAGTGAAAATTAATGGGTGATTCATATTAGAAACCCTTGATTTCATAAAGGAAAATTAACATGGAAGTTGACCCCCCTCCCCCCCCCCCTCCCCTAAGTTGGGTAGATCTGTGCTAGTTGAATAGAACGCCATGGATTATAGTAAGATTAGACAAGGTAACCATCAAGACAAATATGGTATCTGTAGTCGATAGTCGACAGATGTAACTCTATGGACAACGATGTTAAGGGAGGAGGTTTAGTGGGAATGGTTAAGAATCCTACTATTTAGTATTAATGAATTAAGATATGAAGAATGGATGAGTTATTCAATGGAACTTGATGTTGAGGTAAAAATTCTAGATGCATATTGTAACTAGGAAATTTAAATGGATGTTGGAGTCTAAAATTCATATATTGAAAGGTGAAATGGTATAGTGGTGGATCGTAAGAGTGGACCACATTAGACGGCAAGTAAGAAGGTTGGACATGAAAAGTTTCAACTCAGTTGATTGAGTTAACACACTTTGGTTCGTGTGAACAGGTAACATAACATGGTATCTGATAGTGTCAGGTTGAGACCCTATATTTTCCATGTTCTGAAAGAAGATAGAAAACGAAAGGAATAAAATTGAACCTAGAATTATTAGTTATCTTCATATAGACTGACAATTTGATGAAGTGGCTCAGATTTAAAAAGAATACACTGCGAATGTGCAAGTGTTTGGGGCTTTGAGATAAGTATAGTCCCTTGATTGAATCGTCATAATGGTGAATGTTGGTCAGCGGCTAGGGTGACTCGGCATAAGATATAGTAGGGTAAGGTGCATGAGGTACTTGTTCCAAGTAATGAAACAATAGACAAAGAAATAGTGAATATGTACTGGTTTGGAGAAACCAATAAAGCTATTGGGATTATTAGGGAAAAAGTGTTTGCCTATCTGAAAGAACATAAGAGTTCACTAGTTTCAAGTATGGGAACACGAAGTTCTAGGACGGGAGGCTTGTATTTCTCCGAATATCGCAAACAAGAAAGAATATAATATTTTGGGAAAGAAAGAGGAGTCTTGACTCCCGATTTAATAAGGTATAAGGGTTTTGAGATCGTACCAAGGGTTAAGCCGGAGGCCTACAAGTTAGCCTTACCCTTGTATGGGTGGTGGCTTATGAGTATTACTGGTGCCAATGGCAAGACAGGAAATGTACAATAATCACTGCTGATGAGGTAAGGGGACCCTGGGATTTCAGCAGAGTTATTGCGTAAGGAAAATCTAATGGAATTATTATAAGGGAGTAAAGTCTTATGGAACAAGATTATCATTCTAGTCAGAATGTTATTGAGGGAAAAAAAGGTAAAGGATTGGACTCTGAGATTATAGTCAGATGTACGGGATTTATATCCGGAGATGTTTGAGTAAATTTCGAGGACGAAATTCTCAGTAGGACGGGATAATTACAACGACCCAAAATTTCTAATAAGGCGTAAGGGCCTTGATTAGCATGTCAGGCGGGCATAATTGGTATATGAAACCCTGGTTTTCCCACGGGCTGATTAGCAGGTCGAGCCTCGGACTAATCATGGATAGTCCGTAAATTTCCCCAGGCCAGAGCTCATGTTTTCGAGGTCGTACTCTATTAGCTCGAGGTATCCTCAAGGACTCGCCAAGGTTTCCCAAGACTGGGGGAAGGAGTCTGAAGGCCGAAGGTCGGGCCAGGGGAGAAGCTCGTGGTACGAGCTACTCATGGACCTCTGACCCTTTGTAAAGTCAACACACGCAAGATAAACGTGCCTATATCTGACATCACGTGTCCGATATATCCTTGACTTCTCGGACACGCAGCAGGAACGTGCGTATTCAGACACCCATGGCTGGGTTGGGCCGTGCGGCCCAATATCTCCTTACCTATCGATTTGACCATACTTATGTGTCAGATTTAGGAATTAATCATGAATGTCACAGAGTTGATATGACAAATAAGAAGGTCACGGGATGACCTCCTTACCAACTTCCAGGTGCCTTCTCCTATAAATATGGAGACCCTGGGAGTTGATAAGGGTTGGAAAAAATAGTCTCTGGAGAGATATATACTTTGTAACCAAATACCCAGAATATATCAATAATATTGACTAGTGGAGTAGAAGGATTTTAACCTTTGAACCACTTAAAAACGTGTCTTGAGTCACCTAGTTCATCCTCTAAGATTTCATATCTGTGACGGTTCTACTTTCAGCACTAATCCCTTTCTCTTCTTCTCTTAATTACCTGTTGGCGAAGAACCGCGTCAACAGTTTGGTGCTTTCATTGAAAGCAAGTTCAATTAGTGCTGCCACAAACATCCAACTATGGTGACCACTCGATCCAGGCATGGCAACGAAACAGAGCAGCAAGAGGGGCAGGAGGCCCACCATATTTCCATCCCTGATGAACAAATTCCTGAAGTCCAACAGAGGCCAGGAAAGCAGCCGGCGGGCCAAGACGACACTAGTAGCTCAGCGCCCCGGCCACCTAATCCGAACCCGTGTTATTATACTGCGGTGGAGATGGAGAATGCTCAACTGAGGAGCCAGTTAGCAGCAGCCGGTCGGCAAATCCAGGATATTCTGGCCCGACTACCCCCTCTTACAACCAACGTTAACGTTGGAGAGAGGCAAGGTGAGGCTCCTAAGTCTCACCGGAGTAATCGGCCCAGGCATAGCCGGTCGGATAGGCCTCATGCAGCCAACTCCACCCCTTCATCGCACCATCAAGAGGCAAACTTCAAGGAAATGCCTGGGGTCGGACAATAGCAAGACAGCCGTTCGGTCAGGACGTCAACTCCTAGTTCTCAACCTTCCTCGAGAACGCCCAGGAGAGCTCGAGGAAATTCCCGAAGGAGATCCGGGGAGGGCCAGCGACGTCAGCCCGTCCCAGAAGACCGTCCTGCACCTCGTCCAGCTCGCCTAGAGCGGGACCAGCAAGCTGGCAGGGCCGAAAGGCCCCCACCAAATTTGATCCGTCCAGACGGAACTAGGATCGCCTCCCCAGTTAGGCATCCTCCTTCTCCAATCAGATATCCGTCTCCTCAGCCCGTCCGAGACATCCCGACTTACGGGAGTAGTAGGAGAGACCCGCCATCCGCCGGACCTTCCTGGCGTAGCCGGGTGCCGGGAGAAGGATCAGGTCGCCACCGCCAAAGACGCACTCCAAGCCTGTCCAGCAGGAGTCAGTGGACCGGCAGCCGCCGGAGTGATCTCTCCGAAGGAGACCTGCGTCAGCGACTGAGTTTAGAACAAAGCCACCAGACCACCCAGGGAGGCGACCTTCGAGATCGCCTCAACTCTCACAGAGAGGATCGAGCTAGAGATGGTAGCCCGGCCCGCTCGGCGGGAGTCCGATCCGAAGTACGTAACGGAGGGAATGTCCCAAATAACCTATCTCAAGATAGGAGGGGCAACAACCCACCTAATATGTACAATGGGTCCGGAGCTATCGAACAGCCCCGGAATAACCCAGGATCTCAGGACCAAACCCTCAAGCGCCTAACTCAGATGGAAGAACTGATGAGAAAGCTCCTATCAGAAAAAGAAAAAGACGAATATGATTCGGGTGACGAAATGGAACTCTTCGCCCCCAATATAGCAGCGACGGCATACCCATCTGGTTTCCGTATGCCTCACTTGTCAAAGTTCAACGGGGACGGGGACCCGTCGGACCATTTAGGGATGTTCAACACCCTAATGATGGCCCATAACATTGGCCCGGAGATACGTTGCTTGATCTTCCCTTCCACACTGACCGGACGTGCCAGGCAGTGGTTCAAGCAGAGTAAAAGGCAGTCAATCAGCTCCTGGAAGACTTTCTCAGCTGACTTCAAAAGGGCGTTCCGCGCCTCCCAGGCCGCCCGAGTCCAAGCCGATTCCCTAGCTAACGTGAGACAGCAGCCCAGTGAGACACTGAAAGCCTACTTGAGCAGATTCGCGAATGTCGCTGCTCGAGCCAGAGACGCAGATGATTGCTCCAAGCTCATGGCCATGAGAACCGGAATCCTGGTCGGGGGAGACCTGTGGAAAGATATCCAAAGGAAAGGAGTCAGCTCGGTTAACGAATTCCTTAACAGAGCCCAAGAGTGGATAAGCTGAAGCTTCAGCCGCAGGGACCAGCCAGGTTCCTGAGAAGCCCGCTGGAACGGGGACAGAGATCGTGGTGGCGATCCCCGAGGTCGCGCAGAACAACCAGCCCGGTGGTGGAAAAAGAAAAGGAAATGGTGAAAACAGCCAGCACGGTCAAAAGAAGAATAAGTCTGTGGATAAATTCAAGCCCGTGTTCACAACGTATACCGAGCTCACCCAGTCCAGGGAAAGTATCTTCCTGGCCAACGCTGCTCGGGTCCCCTGGAAGAGGCCGGAGCCATTGAAACACTTCAAAATTCTGCCGTTTTCATAACGACGTCGGCCACAATACCGACGATTGCAGGCATCTAAAAGATGAGATAGAGACTCTCATCCGAGCAGGCCCCTTGGCGCAATACTCACGAAATAGGGTCCCAGCGAATTGACCCGCTCCAGAAGTCCCAGCCAGTCAGCCCGGGCCTCGGGTAGATCAGGACGTCCCTCCTCCCGTGGTTGAGGGAGAGATATCCACCATCTCTGGAGGACCGCACATGGCTGGCATGAGCAGAGGCGCCCAGAAGAGGTATGTGAATGAATTAATGGCCCACAACGGAGCGGAGTTCGTCCCGAAGCAGCGTCATTCAAAACAGCAGTGGTTAGAGAAGCAACCGATTACTTTTACGAAGGAAGACGCATGCCATGTCCAATTCCCCCATAATGATCCCTTGGTCGTAGCAGTCCAGCTCGCCAACTGGAAAGTGAGGAGAGTGTTGGTGGACAACGGAAGCTCGGTGAACCTCCTATTCCGATCCACCTTAGAAAAGATGGGTCTAACCGTCGCCGAGCTAAAGGCGACCTCCATGATGCTATATGGTTTTTTGGGAGAAGGATCGGTAGCGATAGGGACGATCGAGCTGGTGATCACCCTAGGAGAAGAGTCTCGGACAGTCTCCAAGCTACTTGAGTTCGTGGTCATTGACTGCTCCGCTGCCTACAACGCCATTTTGGGCCGACCTACGCTCATAGCTTTCGAGGCCATCACTTCCATTCGACACCTCGCCGTGAAGTTCCCTACTTCAACAGGAATCTGTACCATCAAGGGCGATCAGCTCGCTGCCAGGGAATGCTACAGCATTTCCATGAAGGGAAAGTCTAAACCCGGGCAGCTGGCAATGGCCATTCAGGGCAAGGAGGAATCTCAGGGACCCTTGGCGGCTCCTGAGATTGAAAAACCTCAGAATCCCGAAGAGGAAAAGATCGCCTTGAGTGAGGACATTGACCCCCGAGTTGGCGAGGACAGATCCGAGCTCCAGGCTATTGAGGAGCTCGAGGAGGTGAATATTGATAAAAAAAATCCATCACGGATGGTTAAGCTTGGGAAGAACCTCTGCGACAAGAGAAAGGCGGAGCTGATTACGTTTCTTAAGAATAGCTTGGACGTATTCGCATGGTCCCACGAGGACATGGTGGGGATCAGCCCGAGTGTCATCATGCACACGCTCCATCTGGACAAAAGCGTTCCTGCCAAGTCTCAAAAGTAAAGGCGTTTAGGAACAACCTGAGCTGAAGCCTTAGAAGAAGAAGTGGCTCGGCTCAGAAAGTGTGGCTTTATCCGCGAAGCCAAATTTCCAATCTGGGTCGCCAACCCCGTGCTAGTTCCAAAGCCTAATGGGAAATGGCAGACCTGCATTGACTTCTCCGACCTGAATAAAGCTTGCCCCAAGGATTGCTTTCCATTGCCAAGGATTGATCAGCTGGTGGATGCTACAGCGGGGCACGAGCTCATGTCCATCATGGACGCGTACTCAGGCTACAATCAGATCGCGATGAATCCGGCAGACCAGGAACATACCAGCTTCATGACCCCGACGAATGTCTATTGCTATAAGGTCATGCCGTTCGGCCTGAAGAATGCCAGAGCTACCTACCAGAGGCTAGTAAACAGAATGTTCGCGGACCAGATCGGAAAGAACATGGAAGTGTATGTTGATGACATGCTCGTCAAGTCAAAGACTGCCCACAACCATGTTTCCGACCTGGAAGAATGTTTTAAGATACTACGGGAATACGGCATGAGGCTCAATCCTCATAAATGCACGTTCGGTGTCGCATCGGGGAAATTCTAGGGGTTCATAGTCAATACCCGAGGAATCGAGGCAAACCCCGACAAAATCAGGTCACTGCTCGAGCTTCCTTCCCCCAGGTCGCGGAAAGATGTCCAAGGCCTCACAGGAAGAGTGGCAGCACTCAACCGGTTCATTTCCAAGTCAACCGACAAGTGTTTGCCCTTCTACAACCTGCTCCGGGGAAACAAGAAGTTTGAGTGGACAGTAGAGTGCGAAAGCGCATTCCTCGATCTGAAGGCGCATCTGGCTGAACCGCCCGTGCTGTCCAAGCCTAGGGCAGGAGAGCCTCTTTTTCTCTACATGGCCGTCACTGAGGATGCAACTAGCGCCGTGCTAGTACGAGAAGAGGACCAAGTCCAAAAGCCAGTCTACTACATCAGCAAGAGACTCCTCGGAGCAGAATCACGATACCCGCTGATGGAAAAATTGGCGTTTTGCCTAATCACAGCCTCGCGAAAGCTCAGACCGTATTTCCAGTCCCACTCGGTACACGTCATGACCGATCAGCCTCTAAGGCAGGTTTTTCAAAAGCCTGAAGCATCGGGACGTTTGTTAAAGTGGGCGATCAAACTCAGTCAGTTCAAGATTTTCTATACTCCACGAACTGCCATAAAAAGTCAGGCATTGGCTGACTTCGTGGCGGAGTGCACGGGATTCCAGGAGGATCCATCAGAAGGCCTACTTGAAGTCGCCTCGCCGCATTCGTCGTGGAAGATCTTTGTTGATGGTTCATCTAACGAGAACGGCTCCGGAGCCAGAATCATTCTAATATCCCCCGAGGGACATAGATTCCACTCAGCGCTAAGGTTCGGGTTCAAGGCGTCTAACAACGAGGCAGAGTACGAAGCTTTGTTAGCTGGGCTGAGGGTGGCTAAGGAGTTAAAGGCGAGCTCCGTCCAGTGCTTCAGTGACTCCCAGCTCGTGGTAAACCAGGTTCTGGGCGAATATCAGGCGCGGGGACCCAAGATGGCCGCCTATTTGGCAAAGGTAAAATCCGAGCTGTCTGCATTCGTGCGAGGATCGATCGAGCAGATACCTCGAGAACAGAACGCCAACGCAGATGCTCTCGCCAAACTCGCCACCTCGGGAGAGACAGAAACCCTGGGGTTGGTGCCAATAGAATTCTTGAAAGAACCAAGTATAGAAGGAGATCGGGCAGAGGTCGAGATGATTGATGCTAGGCCGACCTGGATGACTCCCGTCATTGAGTATCTCACCGAGGGCAAGTTGCCCGAGGGACGTAACGATGCGCGGCGAATCTTGTATCAAGCTCCGAGGTATACGCTGGTCGATGGTGTGTTGTACCGACGTGGACGTTCCCTGCCTCTCCTCCAGTGCGTTCATCCAGGTGAGGCACAGGCCATCCTGCAGGAAGTTCACGAAGGATTCTGCGGAGACCATGCTGGGGGGCAAAGCCTGGCCTTAAAGGTTCTCAGGCAAGGTTATTACTGGCCAACTCTGTCCAAAGACTCGTTTTCATATGTGAAAAAGTGCGACAAGTGCCAGCGATTCGCTGTGGTTGCCCGACCTCCTCCAGTCGAACTGAAAATGATCTCGGCCCCTTGGCCATTCGCCGTTTGGGGGATAGATTTAGTAGGCGCCCTGCCTACCGGAAAGGGCGGGGTCCGTTACGCCGTGGTGACCATCGACTACTTTACTAAGTGGGCCGAGGCAGAGCCGTTGGCAACAATAACATCGAAGAAGGTACTCGACTTTGTGGTTAAAAGCATCATCTGTCGATTCGGCCTGCCGAAGAAAATTTTCTCCGACAACGGCACTCAGTTCGACAGTGACCTGTTCACCGAATTTTGTGAAAGGCACGGAATTGTGAAAAGCTTCTCCTCTGTGGCCTATCCTCAGGAAAACGGCCAGGTCGAGGCTGTTAACAAGACTCTAAAGGCGAGCCTCAAGAAGAGGCTAGATGAGGAAAAGGGGGTCTGGCCAGAACAGCTCCCCCAGGTCCTTTGGGCATACCGGACCTCGCATCGGATTCCTACGGGTCACACTCCTTTCTCCCTAACCTTTGGGAGTGAAGCAATCCTCCCCGTGGAAGTTAAAGTTCTGTCGCATAGAGTCCAGTCCTACGACCAAGATAGGAACCACGAGCTCCTATGCCATTCCCTAGACCTTATCGATGAAAGGCGAGAGGATTCGCAACTCCAGCTCGCCCATTACCAGCAAAAGATCACTCACTACTTCAACACTAAAGTCAAAAAACGTACCTTTAGCGTTGGCGATTTGGTCCTAAGGAGAGTTTTCCTGGCCGGGAAAGATCCCAAAGATGGAGTCTTGGGACCGAACTGGGAAGGACCATACCAGGTCATTGAGGTCATCAAGGAAGGAACTTATAAGTTAGCTCGACTTGATGGAGGGGCGGTCCCGCGGACTTGGAACGCCATCCACTTGAAGAAATATTATCAATGACCCACTTGTAAGGCCTGGAAGGCCACTTTTTATGTATTAATAAAAATCAAGTTTTTCTTTTTATTTGCAAGTTCTTCTTTTTAAAGTAACCACGAAAGACCCTTTCCCAGTTTCTTGGGGGGCATATGGTACCTGGATATAACCAGGTCTCCTTAACGACTTAGATGTTGATTCTTATCTATGGATCGTTGCTCTTCTTAAAGAGCTCGAGATATGGATAAGGGTTAACGCCAACTAAGTCATATCCTGGTTTTAACCGGGTCACAAAACTTAGAAGTTAACTTAAATTTATTGATCGTGGTTCTTCTTAAAGAACTCGAGATATAGATAAAAGTTGACACGAACTAAGTTTTCAAAATAAGCTCCTGGTTTTAACTGGGTCACAAAACTTAGAAGTTAACTTAAATTTATTGATCGTGGTTCTTCTTAAAGAACTCGAGATATAGATAAAAGTTGACGCAAACTAAGTTTTCAAAATAAGCTCCTGGTTTTAACCGGGTCACAAAACTTAGAAGTTAACTTAAATTTATTGATCGTGGTTCTTCTTAAAGAACTCGAGACATGGATAAAAGTTGACGCGAACTAAGTTTTCAAAATAAGCTCCTGGTGTTAACCGGGTCATAAAACTTAGAAGTTAACTTAAATTTATGGATCGTGGTTCTTCTTAAAGGGCTCGGGATATGAATAATGGTTAACACGAACTAAGTTGATCAAAAAACAAAATATGTGTATTGTAGCCAAAAGCATGAAGAAATATATAAGTTAAAATTGCAAGGCAAATTGTCTCGAGGAAAAAATACCTCGTGCTAAGGATTACATAAAACACTTCAAAATAAAGAGAAGAAAAAGCGCCCTAAGCCCCGTCAGTCGACTCCTTGGAGGTCGCAGTCTCACCCTGCTCCGCCGCACCAGAGGCTTCCCTAGTCTCCGAGGGCGGCACCTCTTTGTCAAAGCGGGCTTGGAACTTCACCAACAAGCGCGCCCAGAGACTCGACGGCATGAAAGAGAAGTCAGCCTCCGGGTTGTGGGCCCAGCAACGATAGAACAGTTCCTGCATGGACTGTTCCGAGGTGGCCCGTTCGGTTTCAAGGGCGGCCTGGGCCTCGGTCTGTTCGCGAGGTGGCAAGGGATGTCTCAAGCTCTTGGACCTTCGAGCGGGTCCTCTCTAACTCGGTCTTCGAGGTCGCCAACGCATCTTTCGCCGCCTGAGCCTCCTAAAGGGCGGCCTGGTGCCCAGCCCTCATCTCCTCGAGCTGAGCTCTGGTCCTGGTGATGCCTCGGTGTACGGCAGCGATGCCCTGCGAGAAATGAAAGATAAATTGGCTAAGTAGAAAAATAAGGCGGTGTGTGAGGGGTAAAGCTTTAAAAGAATGGGGCAGCTTACCGTTAGGGTCATGTCCATCGAGGACTCTATTACGTGGACCGGGCTCATTGTCTCAATAGCCTGGAGCTCCTTCTCTTTGAACTTGTAGAAATGGTTGACGGCGTAGCTCGCCGACTCATACACCATCCCCCGGAAGGCTTCTGGGATCTTCTCCAGATCCTGGGGATCGACCGAGATGCGTACGTCGGGGACCACTGCAGCCGGGGTCCCGACCTCCATTTCCACGTCCTGGGTGGCTGATGGAGATCGCTGGGGCGGCGGGGGCATGTGTCCTGCTCCGGCAGCAGGAAGAATTGCCCCCCCAACCTGGGATGATGGGGTTTTTTCCTTCTCCTTTGCCGGAGATTTGGCGGAGCCCCCAGCCGTGCTCTTGGACCCTCGGAGCCTTTTCAATCTTGGCCCTGCTGGGGGATTCCCCCCCGAAGTCTATGCCCCACAGGCTATCCTCGGGCTGAGACATCTCTTCTGCCAAAAACAAAAAACATGGTTATTACAAGTTAGCAATCGGGCAGAAATAAAAGCAAAAGGTTAAAGGCAAAAAGTATACGAATACTAAGGGAGCCCTACCCCCCGAGCTGGAAGAACCTAAGACGATTATTTCCCGAACAGGCGCAAGTTCTGGGTCCGGTTCTGACTCAGGGCTAGACTCTTCTACATACTGCCTAAGCCCCAGAGCATAGATGCCCCTCTGGAGTGATGGCCACGTGCGTAAGTTGGTCCCATACTCCTCAAAAATGATCGACCTAAAAGCTAGGGTGTTATCTACTACTACGGTACCCCTAGGCCGGCTCTCTTGGTGATCCAGCACGAGCCGGTCAACACAATGGAGCAGGAGTGTGTTCAGGTCCGGGCCCCTTCAGTGACGATGGACGATCTGCCTAGGATTGAACCTAATCAGCCGGGGGTCCGCAGCGGCCCTATCTACATTCTTAAGCAAATAAGGGTTACCTTGACCGAAAGGACCCGCGGCTGTTCCGGATTGGATCCTCTCCTCGTCCATCCCCTGGGCGACCTCCAAGGCCCTCTTCCTATTCCTCACTAGCGGAACTTCAGCCGCCTCGTCCTCCTCTTCTTCCTCTGCCGCGACCTCCTCCACGATGATAGGTCTGTTGACGCGGGCTGGGGGTGGCCCCCGGGGCCTCTTCAGGTTCAGAGTCTGATTTGGGAAAATCAGTTTACAGAACACCATCGTCTCGTCTGTCACGAGCACGCGATAGTCCTTTTCACTGGGGGGCAAGCCCGCCAGTGTTTCATATTGACCCCCGAGGGTCACAGACTTTTCGGTCCTCGCGTAGATGGCTGCAAGATTGGCTGGAATCAGAGTGGAATACGGGAGGAGCTAAAATAAAATAACACTTAAAAGGCGAGCTAAGATCAGGGTTCACTTACGAGGACGGTTGAAGTAGTGGTGCTCGCAGTTTCGGAACCCAGTTGACATGAAGAACTGGTCCTTGAAGTCATTTGGATGGCTTGGCAGCTCGATGATCGCCGCTGTATTAGGAAAATGGGTTAAATAGTAGAACCCGTCGCCTCGCTCCCGCTGGTCCGGGCTGGCTTTTAGGCAAAAGAAGTATAAAATATCTGCAGGAGTGGGGACCTCCCACTCCTGCTTCTTGAATAAGTACCTCAACCCTGCCAGCAGACGGTAGGAGTTGGGGGGAGCTGAAATGGGGCCAACCCCACATAGTTCAAGAAATCAGCGAAGTATTGATCCAGGGGAAGGAAGGCCTCTGCCTTGAAGTGTTCACCACTCCAGGCCGCGAACGATTCGTCAAGCGGCGTGCAGCTCCGCTCGCCCTCCGCAGCAGGTCGGGCTATAACAGAGGCTTTCCCCAGTGGAATGTTGTGGGTGAGGAAGAGTTTGTTGATCTTCACCTGGTCAGTTATCTTTGAGACGATTCTCTCCGCCTCAAAAAATGCGTCGGGGGCCACCTCGACCTCCTTTCCTTTCTCCTGCTGGGAGGCCGAGTTTCCAACGTTCTTCTGAGGGGGGTTCTTTTTTGGAGCCATCTGGTCGCCTAGTGAACACAAGAAAACATTTTAGAAAAGGCGACCCAAGTAGGAGGAAGAATAATTATTATTTGCACGAGCTGAGGTAAGCCCAGCTCGTGGGAGGTGGAACCACGCGGTTCAGTGAACACGCGCGTATACTCCCAACAGATCCCAGATTACTCGGAATTCGCGTGTCAGGGGGTTCAGAGTAAAATTTTCCTTGGGAGGAAAGTTTCAGTAGGCAGGAATTGCAAAACCTCCCATGAGGCGTGTTCCCTAAGCTACCCGGTTTTGCACTCAAAATTCCTAAAACTCCTACCCAGAAATTGTTCCAGAAAAAGCATCCTAAAACCCATGCTCTAAGGCGATTTCCTACAACAAATATGTCCTAACCTAAAAAGGGTTGTCACCCTCCATATCCACGCAACCCAGAAAACCCTTACATGTGGCTACAGTAAAAAAATTTACCTAAGCTACAGTAGCATGTTTTCAAAGTGAACAGGGTCAGGAAACTTACAGTGTATGGCTGGAAGGTAGACGAGAGTGCTGCGTTGGTAGGAGCTTCGTCGGTGAAATAGCTTCCAAAGCTTCGGAGAAACTCGTGCGCCTAAGCTTCTTGAACAATGAAAATGGCAGCAACAGAGTCGAGGGTTTCGTTCTTCTGAAAGTTAGAGAGGGAAGAAGAAAAGAGATTTGGGGAATTTTGAATGAAGGGGTGGCACGTGCGTAGGGTGGCCACCCCCTTTTTATATACGTGAAGGATCACGTGTAGAAGGCTCTTGGATGACCCTAGTGAGGGATCCAAGGCTTTCCAGTCGAAATACGAAACGACGGCTGGGCTTAGACTAGGCCATTAAATGCGGTTCTCGTAAAACGTACCGTCGCCACCCACGACGTTCCACGTATCAGACGCCTGCGCAAAAAGTGGAATGTGAAGGGTTGTGGGGAAGTCTAAAAGCCCCTACTGTGGTCTTCTATATATGACGTCATATACCACGAGCAGGAGCTTGGGGGGCAGATGTACGCCCTGGTTTTCCCACGGGCTGATTAGCAGGTCGAGCCTCGGACTAATCATGGTTAGTCCGTAAATTTCCCCAGGCCGGAGCTCCTATTTTTGAGGTCGTACTCTATTAGCTCGAGGTATCCTCAAGGACTCGCCAAGGTTGCCCAAGACTGGGAGAAGGAGTCTGAAGGCCGAAGGTCGGGTCAGGGGAGAAGCTCGTGGTACGAGCTGCTCATGGACCTCTGACCCTTTGTAAAGTCAACACACGCAAGATAAACGTGCCTATATCTGACATCACGTGTCCGATATCTCCCTGACTTCTCGGACACGCAGCAGGAACGTGCGTATTCAGACACCCACGGCTGGGTTGGGCCGTGCGGCCCAATATCTCCTTACCTATCGATTTGACCATACTTATGTGTCAGATTTAGGAATTAATCATGAATGTCACAGAGTTGATATGACAAATAAGAAGGTCACGGGATGACCTCCTTACCAACTTCCAGGTGCCTTCTCCTATAAATATGGAGACTCTGGGAGTTGATAAGGGTTGGAAAAAATAGTCTCTGGAGAGATATATACTTTGTAACCAAATACCCAGAATATATCAATAATATTGACTAGTGGAGTAGAAGGATTTTAACCTTTGAACCACTTAAAAATGTGTCTTGAGTCACCTAGTTCATCCTTTAAGATTTCATATCTGTGACGGTTCTACTTTCAGCACTAACCCCTTTCTCCTCTTCTCTTAATTACCTGTTGGCGAAGAACCGCGTCAACAGAATGTTTAAAATGGTTAAATGCATGATTATGTGGTATGCATGATTAATATGATTATATGGATATATTATATGCATGTTTATGAGTATTAGATATGCATGTTGGCCCTTTATTGCTTATAAGGGCATATTTGTAATTTTGGCCCATTAAGGGCATAAATGTGAATATATGTGATAAATTGTTGGGACCACATTATTATGTGGATATATATGTAGCATATGCCTCGAGACATTCCTAGTGAGCGGATTAGCTAAATAGTCACAACGGGGTTCAATACCCGACTCGGTGGGAGCCTAGGGGTATTTTTGGGAATATAGAGAATATTTTGGGATTTATTAAATCTAGAATAAGTAATTGGTAATTAGTTAGTCATGTCAAGGTTAATTGCTAGATGACATGAACATTTGAGGAACTAGCGGGAACTGGGGAGAAAAGACCATTTTACCCCTAGAGTATTAAGGACTAAGTAAAACAAAGGAGGGCATTTTGGTCATTTATGGTTGTAAAGGGTATGGTCGACTAAGGTCCTCGAAGAGAAAAGAACTCACTAGATATAAAGGAAGACCCCAAAATCTCCTACTCTCTCCCTCTTCCCTTGCACGTTTTTCCCCATATCTCTCCCTCTCATTGTACTTTGGAACTAGGAAGGAAAGCAGAAGGAGATTCAAGGACTCAGTTGAAGTTGAGTTTGTTCAACCTGAGGAAAGGCTAGGTTAAAGACAGCCAGAGGATTATGAGGAGTTTAGGACACCAATTCAGGTAAGATTTTAATTTTAATTCACTGAATTAAGCTGAGTGGTTTTGAGGCTTAGAACATGCATAAATGCTGAGTCCCTGAGTATAAGTTTGTTGATGAATTGATGGTAGTTTGGGTAGAGTTTATGAATTCTTGTATGCTTAGAATCTATAGTTTGAGTCTTGAATTCACTCTAGAGATTTAATTGTAGGTGGGGAGTATAATTGGTTTGAAACCTTGTGGTTCTTGGCTGGAAAGGGTGGGAGAAAACCTAGATTTTCTAGGTTTGAAGGGGCACGTTGCAACCTTAGAGCCCTGGGTTACTCTCTGATGTGGGGGTGCGCCGCAACCTTAGGAGGCAAGTTGCGGCCTGCCTCCCCTGTGGCTTGGGGTTCTTGGTCTCTGACTTGGTGCAAAGTCGCGACCCTTGGGGCCAAGTCGCGACTCGCCTACAGATTTTTACCTTGGAATGGTTTCTAGAATTGGTAAGGCTCGGGGGTTTGAACCTAAGCGCTTATGACAATTTCTACTACCCGGTTTAGTAGAAACTGAGGTCCCAGAGGCTAGTTTTTATCTCCTAAGTATTTATCTGGATTAGACGTTGACAATTACCCATTGGCCACTGTGACTAGGTTTATCGCCAAGGCTCAGGACTGGGGATCGTGATCGGGACCATTCTATTTTCTCCGCTCGGAATTCAAGGTATGAAAACTGCATCCTTATGTGGTTATGTTGAGATTGAGATTCCCCATATCTGGATATGTATGTATTGTATAACTATGATATCATTATGAGAACATGAAATGAATGGCCTAAGAGAGCCGAGGCTGATGATTTCCGCACAGGGCACGGCTTGGCCACTGTGAGTCGGGGTCAGCTATATAAACATTGGACTCGGCCTAAGCGAGTTGGAGTTAGTGGAGTAAATAGAGGGCGTGGCCTAAGGGCACCGACCCTGAGTATTGCATATTGATTGAGATGAATTGATGAACGTATATGTTTACTATTATTAGTTTGATGGCTATGACTTGTTGAATATTTGAATGACTGTCTTATGATTGGCTAGATGCTACTATTTCTCTGTTATTGGGATTGTTGCCTAAAATCTATTGTCAGTTGAATCTGGTAAATTATATCTGCTGTCTTTATACCATTGCTTAGTATTGTATGTTGTTTTAAGTTTTCTTGCCGGGCTTTGGCTCACGGGTGCTACGTGGTGCAGGTAAAGGAGTTGAATGCTATACCATCCATGATTTGGAGGGCTTCAGGGGTGATGTGTACATATGCGGCCTGCTCGATCTCCACAGTCGGGGTAGCTTGGGAGGAACTAGAGTTAAACCCTGTTTTTGCTGTTTAGGACGGCTAAATTGTATCTATTTATCTTTTATTAATATGTAAACTGATTTTTGGGATCCCATGTACAAACTTAATATTTTAATGAAATAGAATCCTTTTGTTGACCAAAACTTGTATGACTTGACCTTGGCTTAGTTATTAATTACACATTTAAGTTCAAACGACTTGCTTATGAGGTTAAGCAGTATTCTAAACACATAGTGTAACGATCTTAGTTATCCAGGGCATTACACGTGAGCCAAGGCTCAGTAAGAAAACTTAATTCACTTGCACAAATGAACAACATTACATATGCAGTAAACTCAGACATATAGTGTCAATAATAATAGAACATAAGCAACCAGCTAGACAATAATAACAAAACATTACATATGCAGGGCGTTAAGCATATTCTAAACACATAGTGTAACGGTCTTAGCTATCCAGGGCGTTACACGTGAGCCAAGGCTCAGCAAGAAAACTTAATTCATATGCACAAATGAACAACATTACATATACAGTAAACTCAGACTGATAAATTCAATAATAGTAGAACATAAGCAACCAGCTAAACAATAATAAACAGATTAATCCAACATGTAACTCAAACTCGGCCTTTAGTACAATTAGTTAAGTGTCGACGCCCTTAGGCCAAGTGCTCTAGTTATTTAGTTGTCCCCTGGCTTGCTTAAACTGAGCTGTGTTTCACACGCTTAACATCAGTTCTGGCTCCCTTAGGCCGGACTTTCAAACCAAATATAACAGATAAATAGATTGCGGAACACGGAATCGAAAACAGCATGAACGAACACGTCTATCAAGATATTCTCAGACACAAATATATTTACAATCTCACATATATTCATTTACAAGGGGGTCTCAGCCCCATTCACAACTCGGGTACATTTTTCTTACCTCGAGTTCTGAGCTGAAGATGTAGAGCGGTCCTGAGCACGATCCTCAATCGCGAGCCATAACGCTAACCCTTGTCACAAAGCGATAATGGATAACTATTAAAATCTAAACCAATTAAATGCTTTAAGAATAACGTACCAGCCTTTGGGACTTTGAATTCTACTAAACCGGGTAGTAGATTTCTTCCCAAGCACTTAGATTTGAGTTCTCGAGCCTAAAACCTAATTTGGCCAAATTTGCCTATGCGAACCGTGACCTGGCCTTGAGAGTCGTGGCACGCCTCCAAGTCAAGGGCTCCCAACTCCTAAATTCCCAAGGACACGCGCCGCCACTTGTCCCTTAGGGTCGCGACGTGCCTACGAAACAGAAAGCCCCCCAGGGCTTCTAGGGTCAAGCGGGCCATGGCACCCAAGAACAGGGTTGTGGTGCGACCCTGCGAACCTAGAAATCTTGGGGCTTTTCCTACGTTTTCTCCAAACCAAAATCTACAAAATTCCTTGTAACCTTGAACTAAAACAAAAATTAATTCTATGACTCTTAACAACACAACCTAGGCATTATAACTACCCAAAAACCAACCACAAATCTCACTCTAATTCAGCAATTAAAGCTAACCTTAATACCCAGCCAAAACCTATCCTAACATCAAAATTCACAAAGAAATTAGGTCATGAAGCTTACCTCAAGAGTGATTTCTACCATGAACTGATCCCCAAGTAGCCCTAGCTCCAATTCTCAGCTTGAATCCACAACTTCCAACCTCAATTCTAAGCTTTCTCTTCAAAAATTCCAAAAGCTTCCCTAAGGTTCACAAGAGAGAAATAACGAGAGAGAGAGAAAGCTGTAAGATATTATGATGTTTTCTGGTCATTTCCTAAGGTTTCCTAAGCTTATCCCTCACACTAAAGACCAAAATACCCTCTAACTTATGCTTAGCCTCCTCTTGCCCTTAAGGGTAAACTCATCATTTTACCACATTTCCTGCTAATCCTCGAGTGGTCCTATAAGCTCCCAATTAATCCCAACGTGCCCAACTAATCACCAAATAATTTTCTGCTAACCAATAATTCTCAAATACGCACAAAGTCCCTGAAATACCCCTAGGCTCACCCCGAGCCGAGTATAAACCCCGTTATCACTATTCCTCTAATTCGCTCACTAGGATCGCCTCGAGCCGAATACTGAAAATATATCCACATAATAATGTGGTCTCAATCATTTACACATGTATAATCACATTTATGCCCTCAACGGGCCAAACTCACAAATATGCTATTTTTAACAAGAACGGGTCCACATGCATATTTAATACTCATAAACGTGCATATATATATTCATGTTATCATATAAATCATGTATGCCACATAGTCACACATTTAATCAATTAATTTCACACACATATCCAATTAGGCCCACCAGGCACACTAATCAAGGCACTAAGCCTTACTAGCATTTTTTGGACGTTACAGTATTCTTGATACTTTTTATTTTTCCAATTATGGTTTAACAAAAGCCTAATATCTGTATTTTTAGATTCCTTAATCCACTATTGGCGAAAAACTACATCAACAATATGTATGTTGATGTATATACAAGAGGATTTATATAAAATATTGTTTGTAATCGCTAATATAAAAGTGGGAGTTTATTATTGATTAAGATTATGAGCACGATCTATCTTCTATTTTTGACAAGACAATTTATTCGGGATGTTACTTGACACATGGAGATAGGAGTGTCTTATAAAATATAGATTGTATAGAACTGGGGCACGATGAAAGAAAGAACTTCTAATAATATCCGTTAAAATATAGAAGTTCATATTTCATCCCTTGATGGTCGTTTGGGACTTGATGTTAATTTTGATGTGAGTAATGGACTTTTATTTGTAGTCTTATGACTTTTGACTTATTGGGTACAATTTAAGAAAGAAAAGTAGACTTAATTCCTGATATCTTGGAGTTATAGGAATATGGGTAGCTGAAAACATACTTCAGCGATACAGAATCCACTCTTTCCTTGATTGGAAGTAGATTAGTTATTTCTTTTGGTATTGATAGAGATACTTGAACATAGAACGCTCAATTTTTGTTGAGAACATAAATATTATCTGCATATGACTTATAGAAATGTTCATTAGAGTATCAAGATCACCGATTGATGAATATATAACAAGAGAGGTTAACAGACGATGACCTAGCTCTTGTTAGAGAATATATATTATTCAATGGAAATGGTAAAACCAAAGATACAACTCTATGCAAAAGGTTACAATAGACAAGATGATAGATAAATAGAAGAACAATAGATAAACTCTCACACTCACACAAAAAGTGTAGAGTAGTGGGGATCACCAACTTGAACAAGGTTCAAGACCTTTGTCCAAAAGCTTATTTCCTCCTATTCTCTAAGCACTAAGGGATCTCACAAGAAAATAGCTCTCTGGAATTATCAAGCCTCTATGGTGAATTTTCCAGCCAAGTGCTTTGTTGATAGAAAATGGTGTGTCTTACGAGTGAGCATTCCACAACCGCCATGGTTGTTTCCAATGTTTAATTGGATGTTTGTGTAATTAAAATTAATATTTTGGAGTTACTTGGGATCTTGAAATCGTTCAAATTGGAAAAAACTGAAAGAAAAAAAAAAGAAATTGGTTGTCAGCATCCCTGGCCGTGGCCAGGAGTATCAGTGGCTGCAGCCATTGGACTCTGTCCCCCAGACTGCAACCAGGTATAATCAGTGGTCGCGGCCACAATGAAATTTCAACTTCCAATTTTTCAGTTCCAAAAAACGTCACAATCTCTTTCCACATGATTTTGTAATCTCCATAAACGTCTTGGGAGTTAAAAACATGTCTTCAACAACCATATTACTTAATGGCTCTATGAAATTTAAAGACATATGTGTAACTCTCAATCTACACATTATTGGGTAATATTTGGGAGTTACAAATTTATAACTGATTTTGTAACTCTAAAATATGTTATATTTGAGCACACACATGTGTCCAATTTTGTAACTCTCAATAATATGTTACAAGGTGTGACAAATCACATTTTTCCACATTATTTACTCTAACATTATATTATTTAAAATAATATAACATTCCCTCACTTAGATTAAATAATCATTTTTTGTAACATTTATTTAATCAATCAAACATTATATTAAAATATACTATTCCCCCGCTAGATTAAATAATCACTCTCTATAGAAACCTTCGCATTGGTGCATAAAATAAAATTTCTTTCAACTTGAATTTTAACTTAGTGCAATTATCACAAAGTTTGTTGAAATTTTGGTTTCCAAAGCATTGAACCACTATTCCTCTATAACAATTCGCTAATAACACACACACATTTGCTATGTTCACTGGAGACCTCAATGTCTCGCTTTTGCACCGTTAATGGCCATGTACACATTCCATTCATAGACTTTTCTTGTTACTCTAAAATACTCCCAATTCTAATGAAGTGCGTCACCACCCCTAGGTCTATATAAGTAAAACTCTTATAGTATTTTCTTACACTAAAATACTTGTCTTTTCAAGACTGGGTTCTATTAAAAAAAACCTTTCGTCTTTAACCCTCATTTTGGTAACACTCTAGTACTCATATCTCAAATGGGAAACAATTTTGAGTACTACTACTATTCACTTGAATAACTTGTTAATAGCTATCAAGCCTAATACTAGTTTGGTTACTAGTATTAAGATAAGCTACCATCAACCGTGAATCTCTTTAGGGAGTCTAAGTCCCATCCCTTGAGATGTAGAAATGATTCTATTTGAGTCATTTATTTTCTCATGTATGCATACTTATTCATTCTCTCATTATCTTATTCAAACTTTGTTGTTAGCTATAGTTTGATTAAAATAGTTACACTATTAAAATAGTGAGTTTGGCAATAGTCAACACCCCCACTATTTATACTTCAATATCTAAGATAAACATTTTTCTTGAATATTAATTCTAGAAATCTCTTTGTTTCTAAAATTATCCTATATGTTTTAAATTGATTCCTTCTTGAATAAAATATTTTACAAACAATAACTTTAGACATTAAACATGTCTAGATTTATTCATTCTACACATATATAGCCAAAGTAATTTAGAATGTGGAATTTCAAATCACCTATTTGTTAGGATGACAAAATTAATCAATTATTATCAACAAATAAATTGATTTAACTTTGGAGCATCACCCCCACATTTCTCACATAAAGTGAAAATATCACTTTTAAATAGAAGTCTCTTTATTTCTATCAAGTCTTTTATCCTGCAAGATAAATCTAGACTTATATTTCTCAAAGTTCATCATGAGTCATTTAAGCCACATGATTAACTCTCAATATATCAAGATAAACAAAACCTCAATGTTTATTTTTATTTATTTACTTCCTAAAGCAAGACACACTTCTTTGAAAGTAATCTTCACTTGGTTGTCTTCTTTTATATATTTCACAAAAATGAAATATGTGACCACAAATGCCATGTGAAAATTTCTCAAGCAAATAATCACTAATTTTAACTTGTAGTTGTCTAAATAATCTCAAAATCACTTAAACAATTTTGTGCATTTTATAAGAGTCTCTTTGAGATTCTTTTGAAAACAACACTTTGACATCCATTGATTTTCCTCACTAAGATCAATTTGAAGAGGCCAAAAATATTTAAATCAAAGAAAATAAACACTCATTGATTTATTTAAATACTTTGATTTCTTATACTTTAAAATTGGTTTTAAAATTAAAAATGCCCCCTCATTGAGATGAAATTAATCATGTCACCATTTTATTATCTTTAACCAAAATGAACAAAATTCTCATCGATTCATTCAATATTTTTGGTTTAATGCTTCTCCAATTTTGTAATGTCTCCTCATTGAGACATTGAATATTTAATAATTACTGTCGCTAGATAATTATCAAGCATTTTTCATTTGACCACACTTTAGACTCCAAGTCTATTGGACAATATACTATCTCAAATTTTGGATTCACCTTGATCCATTTTTCTTGCAATAGAAAGACACAAGCTTTAAAAGAAGTAACCCCCTTTGGTTCATCTTTTCTTATCTCATAAAATGAGATTCTCATCTCTTAAATGAGAAAATTTTAAACTCTCAAATAATTCTTTTTATTTACAAATCACATTCCAACAATAATATAGGATAAAACCTATTAACATCTCACAAATATTTTCATGATTATATTTTAATATAATTTCACATAATGTCAACACATATGACATATATCCTACTAAGATGGTAGACATAAATCACAAATATCATACACATTTCTATCGATTCACAAAATCAATAATTATATACATGTCATATAAAGCTCATAAAATTGGCATTCTAATACTTTCCCGTTATCATGAAATAAGACAAGTCTATACCATGCTAGCACATAACCCAATAATCCAGTTGAGAATATTTGCCCAATATGTTAATTAATCACTGTGGATGCTCAAATGTCCACGCTTGTGACGGGCCAGAAATACGTGCTAAGATCCCAGAGACGCCTTAAGTACATGCATGTACCGTGCGAGGCCCTCATATGCATATCCCTCCGCGAGGCCCTCGGGTCACCACCTCCTCGCGCGGCCACCGCACCATCACCTCGCATGCATGGATATATGCCAAAAAGAGGCAAGCACCTCGTGGACCCCCTCGATGCCCCAAGGCGCCTCGAATGAACGATCCTTCGTGAGGCCAGGCCCCTCGCGCCCCGCACCTCACGCGCCGCACACCAGTGCGGCCTCGCCCCCGCGCGCCCGCGCGCCTGTGCGCCCGTGCGGCCCCGCACCTCGTGCCCGTACAGCCCCGCGACTCGCGCCCGTGCAGCCTCACCCCCTCGCGCCCTTGCGCGCCCCGCACCCGTGCGCGCCCTCGCGCCTCGCTCCCGTGCGAGCCCCGTGACTCACGTCCGCGCACCCGTACGCCCCGCGCCTCGCGCCCGCGAGGCCTTCAGTGAGGCCCCTCCGCGAGGTCGTCCGTGAGGCCTCGCCTCGCCTTAGCTGTGTCCCCGCTCCAACACAAGCATAGGCCCCGTTGATGAGGCCGTTCTTTACTTTCTTAGGAAGGTGTCACCAACGGGGCACAATACCCCTCTGCTTAGCATACTCAAGGCTACAAGTGCACTTATATTTTGCGAAGTGAAAGGAGGTTGGAGCAAGGGCATATCTTGAACACACAAGAGAGACCTCCAAATACGAAGCACGTGTATGGGAGCGGGTCGTACGACAGGGGGAGTGCAAGGACGTGATTCTGAGGACCGTACTAGACAGGTGTTGGTGGTACAAGTTCGTACCAATGGAAAAGGCACTGCCTGTACGTTTGTAGCCATGTGTCAGGGTGGACACCACAACCACCTGCAACACTATGTTTGGTGTCACTTCTTCTGACACCCGTACTGGGCAAGTAGTGGAGGTACGATCAGGTACCAAAGTGGAAGTGCTCCCACCAACCCTGATCATGTACGAGAGTCGACACCAGTGCCTCTGAAGCTACTCTCCTGCTGGGGTACTCATGTACCATCTGGTCCCCTGGACCACCATGTATCTGGGGCCATTAGAGCCCCCTATAAAGGGAACCCCTCTTCAACATTGAAGAGGGTTGGAAAAATTACTGTAGCATTGCACCATAATCAATACAAACTGATTTCACCATTTTTCTTATGCAATTATTCTTGGAGTTCCTACTTAGATTTCTAAAGCTTTTCTTTTGATAATCTCTACGTTGCAATTTTTCTAACTTAACTTAGTTGACGAGTTCTCACCGTCAACAGTTTGGTGCCGTCTGTGGGAAGCTAAGTACCAAGCTATTGTTCTACCATTACTCCCAGCAAGAAGAAATGTCGAAACGTTCAAAGCGACTCAGGGAGCCACGAGAGGTGGAAGTCCACATTAACGGAGTACAGCTGAAGGCCTCCATGAAGGATCCTCCTCCACCCAGAGATATGGAGCCCCCAAGGGACCCTGAGGTTCACGAGGGTGATAGGGAGGTCTCATCGCCGGCCATCCCGCCCGGTGAGAATCCTCCAAGGACAACCACCACACCACCCGGGAAGGCCAACGAGTTCTCGCTTCCCAAACCACCACAAGTGCCGAACTTTGGCCGGCAGAACCCAGGCCCGTTGATGCGTAGACATGATAAACATCCCCAGGTCCATTCTGTGAGCCCGAGTTCTAAATCTTGGTTCTATAAAGAGGAAATACGTGAGCTGCACCGTAAGAACCAAAGGTTGGAGACCACCCTGGAGAATATGCAAGAGGTGCTGAATGGCCTGTTGCAAGGTAAGTCAAGCGTGACCTTGCCCAAGAGAAAAGAGAAAGGTCAGGAGGGGGCAGAGACCACTGTTCCGGTAGACAATGGGAGGACTCGACACTCCACTAGTAACACCCCCTGAACGAAGCAACGAGAACATCCTGAACCATCAAAGCAAGCCCAGAAACCAGAGCTGAAGGCCAATGCTGCCCCTCGCAACGATGACGAGGTCACCTCAAAGAGAGCACCCTCAAATTTACGGGAGGAGCTCAATAAGAAGAGGGCGGGTAAAAAGACCACGCCCCCTATGGCGCCTCGAGAGGGCAAAGGAAAGGGGGATCTTAACCCGTCCGCTTTATGGGACTCCCTAAGCAAGAGGAGGCAGGACCTGGACACAGAAATGAGGAGCCTGCAAAGCAAGATCGTCACCGCCTCTGGAGGTCAAGCTTTTGAGGAAGAGTTCAACCATGAGTCACCCTTCGTGAGGGAGATCCAAGCCATCCAGCTCCCTGCCAATTTTAAGGAGCCCCATATGACCCCCTACGAAGGAAACACAGATTCGAAGTACCATCTGGACGCATTTAACGATCTGATGAAACTGAAGGGAATTAGTAGCAGAGGTCCAGGGTTTGGGGGAGATTCTTGGAAGGGACGAGACAGGTATGCTAGGGAAGCCAGGCGAAGTTCGCCGCCCTGTGTCATGAGTTTGGAACAGCGACCCCCGAAAAGCTTCAAGGGAGAAAACGACTCAATCACATTCACAGAGGAGGATGCATGGGGGGTGCATTTTCCCCATAACGACCCACTGGTGTTGATAGTTCAGTTGGCCAATATGCGTGTGCATCGGATCCTGGTGGACAATGGAAGCTCAGTGGATATCCTGTATTGCCCTGCCTTGGAAAAGATGGGACTGGGCCTTCGTCACCTGAAGCCCTGCCAATCTTCCCTATATGGATTCATGGGGGACTCGATGCGACCCCTAGGGATGATTGAGTTAGCACTCACCATGGGGGAGCAACCCCGGCAGACTACAGTCATGGCTAACTTCGTCATGGTAGATTGTGTTTCAGCTTTCAATGTGGTATTGGGGAGACCATCCCTAAGAGAATTGAAAGCCATAACTTCTATATATCACTTGTTCGTCAAGTTCCCAACTCCAGGAGGAGTATCTAGTATGAAAGGAGAACAGAGAGAAGCGAGGGAGTGTTACAACACCTCCCTCCGCGCGTCCGTGAAACCACAAGAACCAATGGCCATGGTGATACACGAGACGCTACGTGTGCCCGCGGGGAGCCCACAGGAGCTAGACCCCCGAATCATGGAGGAGTCAGGAGCAGAACCTGTGGAGGAAGTAGAGGAGGTTATAGTAGTGGAGGAACCATTGAGAAAACTGAAGGTAGGAAAAAGCCTGCAGAGTGACGTGAAGGAGGAGTTGATAAGGCTTTTGAAGGATAATCTGGATGTATTCGCGTGGAGTCATGAAGATATGGTGGGTATAGATCCCAGTGTTATGTGCCACCATTTTAATATCTCCCCTGAAGCGAGGCCCGTTAGGCAGAAGAGGCGGGTGCTGAACCCAGAGAGGTACACAGCCTTAAAGGAAGAGGTTGACAAGCTGAAGACCAATGGGTTTATCCGTGAGTCATTTTACCCTATATGGGTGTCAAATCCAGTACTAGTCTCAAAACCGAATGGAAAATGGAGGACTTGCGTCGACTTCTCAAATCTGAATAAAGCTTGTCCTAAGGATAGTTTCCCGCTCCCGAGAATAAATCAGCTGATGGATGCAACGGCAGGGCATGAATTACTTAGCTTCATGGATGCCTACTCTGGATACAACCAGATTCCTATGAACACAGCTGATGAAGAGCATACGTCATTTATAACGGATAAAGGACTCTACTGCTATAAGGTCATGCCCTTCGGGTTGAAGAACGCGGGTGCCACCTATCAAAGGTTGGTCAATAAGATGTTCGCCAACTAGATAGGGAGAAACATGGAGGTATATGTTGACGATATGCTGGTGAAAACCAAGAATGCCGCAGAACTCAACAAGGACCTAGGTGAGATGTTTGACACACTCAGGAAGTATCGAATGAAGTTGAATCCCATCAAGTGCACTTTCGGTGTATCCTCAGGGAAATTCCTGGGCTTCATGGTCAACTCTAGAGGCATCGACACTAACCCTGATAAGATAAAGGCCCTGATAGAAATGAGCCCACCCAAGAACAAAAGGAAATGTAATGCCTAACGGGAAGGGTAGCGACCCTTAATAGATTTATTTCGAGGACAACTAACAAGTGCCTCCCCTTCTTTAACATCCTAAAAGGGAGCAAAAAGTTCGCTTGGGATGAGGAATGTGAAGAGGCATTTATTAAGCTGAAGGAGCACTTGGGGAAGCCACCCCTGTTGGCAAAACCTGAAAAAGGTGAAAAGCTATACTTATACTTGGCAGTGTCTAAACATGCCATAAGCGCGGCCTTGGTTAGAGGGGAGAAGAAACATCAACAACCCGTGTACTGTATCAGCAAGCGGTTGGTGGATGCGGAGAATCGGTACCCAGAAATTGAAAAGTTGGCATATGCTTTAGTTGTGGCTTCGAGGAAGCTGAGACCCTACTTCCATGCTCATGCAATCGAAGATCTCACTGATAGTCCTTTGAGACAGGTCTTGCATAAACCTGAGACCTCAGGAAGGCTGATGAAATGGTCGATCAAGTTTAGCCAATTTGATATCGTTTATACCCCGAGAACTTCCATCAACGGACAAGTGCTGGCAGACTTCATAGTGGAGTTCACCAGTCAGCCGAATGAAGGAAGAAGTGAAGAAGGGGGCGGTCAATCATAGAGGAAGAGCAAAGGTGTCTAGAGGACGGGGCATCCAATGAAGGAGGTTCTGGAGCAGGTATCATGATGACGGGACCCGAGGAACACAAGATGTACTGTGCAATCCGGTTTGGGTTTGAGGCCTCCAACAACGATGCAGAGTACGAAGCGCTCCTGGCAGGCTTGCAATTAGCCCAGGAGCTAAAGGTGATTCGCCTTCGCATTTTTAGCGACTCGCAATTGGTGGTGTACCAGGTGAAAGGTGAATATTAGGCGAGAGGTCCCAAGATGGCTGCATACTTGGAAAGGGTGAAGGGCTATCTGGGACGATTGGAGGAATACAGCATAGAGCAAATCCCAAGAGAGAGGAATTCCCATGCCGATGTCCTTGCAAAACTGGCTTCCACTAAGGATGGGGATATCCTGGAGTCGATACCTGTGGAATACTTACCTAGACCCAGCATCATAAGCGCGGACATACACATGGTTAGTGTCCTAAAGGAGTCGTGGGTTGAACCGATTAAGAGATACCTGGAGGAAGGAACCTTGCCTGTGGACAAGAAAGAGGCCCGAAGGTTGGTGTATAAGGCTGCAAGGTACACCTTGGTAGACAGGGTTCTCGATGCCACTTCTACGATGTGTAGAGGAGGAGGAGGCGCTAAAAGTACTGCATGAGATACATGAGGGTGAGTGTGGCAACCATGAGAGCGGACCCTCCACGGCCAGGAAGGCCATGAGACAAGGGTACTGCTGGCCCTCCATGGAGAAAGACGCAAATGACTTTGCCAGGAAATGCAACAAATGCCAGAGGCACACAAACTACACTCGGAAGCTCCCAAATGAGTTAACTAGCATGACCAGCTGTAACGCCCTACTTCCTTAGAGCCGTTACTAAGTGAGTTTTAGAACGTGCTTTTATCTCGCTAATCGAGGTTTTAGATCAAACAGTGTAATTAAGCTATAAACAGAGGTAAAAACCTTAGAAATAATCATTTCCATAGAAAATTCATAAAAGGTTTACACTTGGGATCCCAAAATACAGTTTAGAAATGTTTACAACATATTAATTAAACCAAGTCGACTAGACGACGAAATCAGAGTTTATTTACAAGCATCTCCCAAAATCCTCTGGCCGTGACAACCAAGCTGGCCAAACATGTACACGCCGCCTCACGCCTGCTGTACTCATGGTTGGCTGATCTTCTCTTTACCCTTACGTACACCACAAAGCATCTGTGAGCCGAAGCCCAGCAAGAGAACCCACAAGCAGATAACATATGCAACACATATATCAAGCATATAAACATGCCACCAATGGCTAAACACATACGGCCTAGCCGTCCCAGGCATTTACCAAGCCCTGGGTTCGTGGACCATGCCGTGAGGATATCCCAGGTATCCTTCTAGGGACTCGCCCTGGCAACTCACACTCCACGTGCTCTGCGCTGCTCCCGGCCCCTTGCCGTTCTCGGCCTTGCCCTCAACGTGCCCAATGCCGTTTCCGGCCCTCCGCCGTTCTCGGTCTACACCATTCCCGGCTCAAGCCGACCATTCACATCATAACACACATAGCATAACAAGCAAGTATAGAATTCTAGCATAATCAGATAAAGGGCTACGCCCCGCAGTTCTAACATATTGGGCTCGGCCCTGCATATCAATCCATTCAAACACACTGGGCTCAGCCCTGCATATCAGTCCATTCAAACACACTGGGCTCAGCCTTACATATCAGTCCATTCAAACACATTGGGCTCAGCCCTACACACAAGCTCTATGGGAACAAGGGTTCTCTTACCTGAGTTCCGAGCTTTCTGAGCACCGATGCCCCGAGCACAGTCCTCCAACGTGAGCCTCGCCGAAACCCTAGTCACAACACATTAACAATGTCCATCCATCAAATTCTAATCCAACAAATAACTTAGAGCCATAACCCTAACCTACGGATCCTTGAATTCTATCAATCCGAGTGATATAATCCATCCCGAGCTTTACCCCTTGAGTTCCCAAGCCAAAAATACCCTTAAAACTCAAACTGGAACAAAGGGTCGCGGCCCCACCCACAAGAGCCGCGGCTAGCCTCGAAACAGAGGCTAGCACCTCACTGACCCCCACACGGGCCGCGGCGCGCCCACCAAGCGCTGCAGCGCGCATGAACTTCTCAGCCTCCCATGGCCGTACGCGCACACGGGCCACGGCGCACCCCTCCTAGGGTCGCGACTCTCCTCACCGAACCAAGAATTCTTCATCAGTTTTCTTCCTTTTCTTCAAGACAATCCTCACCTATCTAACCAAGGTATTTAACACATATACTCCAGCTCAATAATAACTTAGTAACAACATCAAAACCCATTAGAATCCACCCCAAAGCTCAACTAGACCACACAAGAAGAATTCAAACTTGCAAACATGCATACTCTAATAACCAGCTGCAACTCTAGACTTATCCACCATAATCAAAGCTTACATCTTGCTGAATTGATCCTTAGAACCAGCCCCTTTATGCACCAAGCTCCCTAAATCCCAGCTGAACTCCTTAGATCCTCAAGTTGTTTCCCAAAGTTTTCCCTTTGATTTTTCCTTAGAGAGTGAGAGAGAGTGAGGAAGATGAGAGCTATCTCAGCTAAGAGAGAATGTATAAGTCGGTTTCCCCAAGGTTCTAATTAATTCCTCTTTTTGTTTTATTTGACTTAAGTCTAAAGGGTTACCTCAAGGCTCGGGGTACCAAAACGTCCCCGAGGGCAAAATGGTAAATTTCCCCAATATTCTCGCCTAGACATTATATCCTCAAATATATCTCCAAATATTTATTTTCATGCCCCAATAATCCCATAACACCTAGTACCCAAATTACCCCTCGACTCGCCCCGAGTCGGAATCTCGACCCCGTTGTGACTCTCTGGCTAACCGCTCCCCAGGACTGTCTCGGATCGTGCTGCAGAGACATTTCACATATACATAACATATATCACATTCATGCCCCTAATATCCAGACGGGGCCCACATGCACATTTAACTCACTAAACATGCATCACTATCATATATCCACATTAATTCACCCATTAACACATTAAAGCATAATAAATCATTTATTGCCCTCCAAGCACACTAATCAAGGCCCTAGGCCCGATTAGCAAATTCGGGTCGTAACAACTATCCCCTCCTTATGGGAATTTCGCCCTCGAAATTACCTGAACAACTCGGGATACCACTCCCTCATCTCTGTTTCAAGTTCCCATGTCACCTCCTCAATCTTGATGTTTCTCCACAGCACTTTCACCAAGGCGGTGGTTTTGCTCCGCAAGACTTTGTACTATCCCCTCCTTACTATAATTTCTTCCTTGAAATTTACTTGAACACATCAGGCTGTATACCTCATACCCCTGATGATAATTCCCAAGGTTCAATGCCTTTACCCTTAATCATCAATAATACCCATGCACGAGCACAATCTTGTTCCACAAGATCTCGTTTGATAACCATACTTTCTTTAACTTTAACTTCAACATCAAATCTACAGAACTCCAGTGTCTGCTTAGTTCGCATCAGTCTCTTCATTGATTATTCTCAATGTCAAAATACTTATGAATCATCATCCCTACCAGGATAAGATCAACGTATAGGCCCGCGGCCAAATCCTTAGTACGACTTTAGAACTCTGGCCGAAATGAAAATCATAACTCCCTTCCTGGAACCTCGTACTCCAAAGTTAACAGTTTACAGGTTCCTATAATCTTTCAGATAGGCAGACATCCCCTGCTCTAAGAATCCCAACACCCTTTTTGCTTTTCCTCTGAATTATTACTGAACTGTAGTGTCCACTAACTCTTAACTCCTTGCTTTTATCTTACCAAGTCTTATGCCTTGTCACCTTAGCTGTATTCCAGCATTCAATACCGTGACTGTCTCATCAAAGAGTACACTTCCCTTGATACTCTAAAAGTCGCACATTCAATGCTTAAACCCTTAACATAATTGTTAAGCCTTCAGATTGCTATCCTTTCTTCAACCAGTCAGTAATTCCAGATTACTACTCTGTTTTCTTCGACCTCGGGTCCCTCTCCATAACCTAGAAACTATAGGGTCTCAATTCACCATTACCAATGCCCTATTTCATTACCAATTTATACAAACCAAAGTATGCTATCTTATTCAGCTGAGTTACAACTCTTTCCCTGATCCATCACCTTATCTACAAGCTAATGTAATCCATTCTTATGATCCATCATCGTATTATTTTACTTTTCAATATTCGAGTATCTCAGGTTTTGCCATCAGCTAAAACCTCCCAATACCACAAACCCTAGGAGGTGAAACAACACCCACTTATAATTCCCATCTCCATACCAAATTCTCTTTGGAACATCTATCTGGTTCTTATACCTTATCTTGTATAACACTCGTAGGGTTCCTCCCTGTTTCCACAAAACCAAAGCTTTGGATTCCATTATCCAAAGAAAACATATGTGTCCATCACCACACACTAACACTATACCAGTTTCAATCGTTAACCTGTCCATTCCATTGTAACCTGTGGCGCTCTTCTAACTAACACACACACCTCCAAGTAAGAGATCCACCTCACATTAAATCTCCTCCTCGCACGGTCGAAGACTTACAACATCAACCTTCCATCTGCTATGTTCCACTAAATTTCAGTCTCAAGATTATCTTTCTTACTAATAACCCAACACTCAAGTACCTTATGCTATGCATAACTGTCAACTTAACATTCCAAGTATATCAACCATGTTCCATTCTTTCACCTCCCGCAAGGTTTGACCCATCCTCGCGCCAATCTAGGCCTGGGCGTGCCCAACCTGTGGTGCACCCCCACGGTTCCATACACTCATCACAGATCAGGTCCTTCATGCTATCCCTCTATACTTAACCATAACACACACACATTTCTGCATCACCAGATACCAATCAACTCTTGCCTTGTCTTCTGAATTCTGATTTGACACCATTCATTCCGTCTAACCCCAAGTTTTACTGTTCTTCCCATCTCTGATGTAGTTGTCTGCGGAGATACCTATGCGATAGATGACGTGCTTGCCAGCCTTGTTATGCTTTCTGTTCTTCAGACGTTCTTCATTAACTTCTTCGTGACTTCAAATCAAATCTTCTCATACCTGTCCTTTCTTCTTATAGCTCTACTCTGAGTACTCCCAACGAAACCCAAACTGACACTTCGTAGAACCTTACCTGTGACCCTATTTCCTTGGTACTAACTTCTTCAGCATAATAGTCATTCGCTCCCCATTTCCGTCTGGGAGTAGTCCACATATACTACTCGTGAACTTGAAGGAGACTTGCCCATACCATTCCAATATTCTCTACTTAAGAACTTACCTATGCTGCTGTAGCTTGAACCATTCTAGAATCTTTGTTACCAACTCCTCACACTTTACTCAGTACAAAATAAAAACTCCCGAAATGTCTCTTTCCTTGATTTCCAGCTGGTAATAACCAAGTCCTTGATCAACTCCTGGAGACATTGTCCCATCTTGTACCCAATATCAAACTTTTCATTCTTAACCATTGATGCCAACAATTCTCACCATATAATGCTCTGACTAAACCAAGGTCAAATTCCTTTAATTGCTTCAAGTAATTCTTTCTGTCAGCCGGTGCCGTCTTACACCACACTCCTGCTACCAAATCTACCTGTAGCCCGACTCTATAATAACCCCAATCTTTCCTTATATACCTATACAAGTTTCCCACTGATTAGCTCAGCTTCCATTCAGTCTAATTAAAGTACTCAAAATAATATCCCTTATAATCCATGGTTGTCTCTTAGCAGATCCACTTTCACTCTGCCTCATGTTGAGGCTTCCTTAAGACGAACTCTATTGTTCTCACTATGAACTTCTTAATTACTTGTATCCCAATTCATCTGCCAGAAGTTCCTTATTCCTCCTCAATAAATGCTCTTATCCTCAGCTTCTCACATAACACCCTTGAGGCAAACTCTCTATGTATATCTCTCTCTTAGTACATTCTCAACACTGAGTTCCTTCAGCTCGTTACATGACTAAAACACATAACATCCAGTTAAATACTCATCTTCGAGGAATCGGCCTCGAACTTCGAGTGTAACTAGGCATTCTAGTCTCTCGTTCCCTCACTATGGAAAATCCATCCTAACATACTGAATTATTTCATTTAGAAGTCGTGCCCTCACCCGACATCCTCTCAGGTGCCATCCTCTCCCTCGGGTGCATACCAAATAACCTCCCTGGTTCCTGCCACCATCTTGATAACTACCTTTTCAATCACAAATCAGGTGCCCTAGCACTGTCTGGGGTCCTTCTACCTCAAAAACTGAGAATTTGTCCTTACTGAATTCTACCAATAGAAGCACTGTCTTTCACATCTCTTTCCCTGTAGCACTCATGCTCTTTACCTCATTCTACAGATCTCAAATAACATGGCTCTCTCTGCTACTCAAATACCACCGAAGATCTAATACATTAGAGTGGTCCTGTCACCCTGAACCATTCCAGAATTTAATCCTTACATGGGTCATTATTTTCAACCACCACCACTTGCATAAATTTCCAAAGTAAGGTACCCAACTCCTAACACTCACTAACACAGGTTGTCATTGTCTTATCATTTCAAATCAAGCTCATAGATTTATTAATCTTCCCGTCCTTATAACTTCTTTTATCGAATCCCCATTTGAGTTCTTTCCAACCCATCATGCCAATATCTCAACCTGAAGACCACTTCCTAGTGTCCTCCTATCACAAGTAATTAGCACAATCCTTTAGTTATGACCTTTCACCTCTATATAACCCAGAATGAAGTTAGCTTTGTCCATCCACTAAACAATTCCTAGGTAACCCAAACTTTCCTCTCCAACCAGAGGTTAACGCCTCTCAAGCCTTCCAGTTACTATTCTTTATTTGTCTGTATCCTTATACCGTACCGATACTATTCACTCATATGCTAGCGGACATCTCCGGACTTTCAGGGTAGATGGAAATTTCCAACCCCAATTATCATCTGCAACTCTCCTGTATTACGATGCCAGGTCTACTTAACCATCCCGAATGCAAACAATCTGAGTTCATCCGCCACCGCTGACTAAACTTCTCTACCTTAAGGTTCACACTCCGAACCCAACCACATCCAGGTTCAAAAATCACAATATTCATACACACATAAAGCATATTAAGCCAAATCCACAATACCAAACATTTAGTTACCCAATTATACCACAACTAAGTATACTCATGCTTCACTATGCCTCCTACAGGCTGATAAACAGATATTACATATGGATTCAATTTAGGCAGTTAACCACACACACACTCAGTATGCAAACCATTATCCCAATATTCATCCACATGCATTAGCAACGCTATTCATCACACTTCAATCTCTTCATGCAATAATCAAGGGCCAGGCCCTATCAGTATCTCATGCATATGTTAATTCATTCATCATGCTCTATATACAAAATAAGCAGGCAACAGGGCATTCAAATACGTATTCAGATATATTAACCAATCTTACCAGCCAACCCTGAGTTAAGCCTGTCACTGACTGCGTGTGTACATGTTCGGTCAATCTCCAGAACCAATAACCTTGGCTCGCTCTGATACCAAGTTGTAACGCCCTACTTCCTTAGAGTCGTTACTAAGTGAGTTTTAGAACGTGCTTTCATCTCGCTAATCGAGGTTTTAGATCAAACAGTGTAATTAAGCTATAAACAGAGGTAAAAACATTAGAAATAGTCATTTCCATAGAAAATTCATAAAAGGTTTACACTTGGGATCCCAAAATACAGTTTAGAAATGTTTACAACATATTAATTAAACCAAGTCGACTAGACGACGAAATCAGAGTTTATTTACAAGCATCTCCCAAAATCCTCTGGCCGTGACAACCAGGCTGGCCAAACATGTACACGTCGCCTCACGCCTGCTGTACTCATGGTTGGCTGATCTTCTCTTTACCCTTACCTGCACCACAGAGCATCTGTGAGCTGAAGCCCAGCAAGAGAACCCACAAGCAGATAACATATGCAACACATATATCAAGCATATCAACATGCCACCAATGGCTAAACACATATGGCCTAGCCGTCCCAGGAATTTACCAATCCCTGGGTTCGCGGACCATGCCGTGAGGATATCCCAGGTATCCTTCTAGGGACTCGCCCTGGCAACTCACACTCCACGTGCTCTGCGCTGCTCCCGGCCCCTTGCCGTTCTCGGCCTTGCACTCAACGAGGTGCAGGAACTCACCTAAGTAGTGGTGCGCCTTAGAGTTTCCCCAAGGTCCGATAGAGCAAAACTCCCAAGACCGTTCTAGTCAGATTTGGGGAGGTCTGAGGCAATTTGGACGTACCGCCACCCGTAAGAGGTCACCATACGATTCACCCAGAGCGCCCCATCCAGGCCAGGGGCACCTGGCTGGGTGAGGACAGACGACCTGCTCGCCGAAACGGGAGGGGGCGCAGGAAAATTGGAAAAGTGAGGCCCCGGTAGATCAGAAGGGGGTGCTGGAAGATTGGCAAAGTAATCCCCTGATGGACCAGGGTCAAGGGGAGCCTGAGTGAAAGCGTCATAGTCCTCAGGGTCGGGGCAAAAAAAACGCCCCGGAACGACATGCTGGTCTTGGGATTGGGAGGCTATGTCCGGGTCAAAAGAGACAAAAGGAGGGCATCCCACAGGAGACGAGGACAGCTGGTGAGGTCCCCTGCATTCAAGGGAAGCTTCCTCTGGCACATCCTCAGTCCCACCTTCATCTGGGCAAGGCTCGGCCGATACCGCCTTCATCTTCTTGGACCCAGGGATGGTCCACAGCAACCTGGGATCTAAGACTGGGGACAGTTTGTGGAGGTTCAGATTTTCCACGGTGAATAGGTACGCAGCCTTTTTCATAGCGGGATCAGCGTTGATAAACATCTTCACAGCTTTCGCTTTCGACCCAACAACTGTGGGATCGGCAAATTACTCTGCATAATCCACACCATGGTCGACACAAACATAAGTCATGAAACAATAAGTTGCAAAAAGAGAAGAAGAGAGAAAATGTGGCTTAGGGTACTTATTGGGAGTGGAACGGAAGTGCTCGCGAACAGAGAGGGGGCCTTTCACGAAGAAAAAGTCCTACTTCCAGGACCACAGGTTGGACACTGAGCCCTCTATCCAAGGGACCTCGTTATTGGCTTTTTGTAGGTAATATAAGCCCTTGGACTTGGGAGAGGGCATGAGATTGTAGAGGAAATGCACCTCTAGCGCCGTAGGAGCACATTTCACCAGTTCCATAAACACAATAAAAAGGCAGCTCAAGGTCAGCCAACTATCGGGTGCCAGCTGAAGTGGAGCAAGGTCAAAGTAATTGAGGACTGCAACGAAGAACAGGTGTAATGGGATGGTACCACCCGCCTTCAGGATGTGCTCACTAAGGGCCACATAGCCGGTACTAGGGCAGTCAGCCCGGCATGTCTCCAAGGGAGTGTATAAAGCGTACTCCGGAGGAATGTGATAGTGCTTCACAATTTCCCCCAGTTTATTTTCTGATGCATGTGACACCAGTTGGGATGCCAATAAAGGAGCATCGTCCGGTTCATTGATGGATACCTGTCGTCGTGCCCTCGGCATATCTGCAAAACCAAAAGAAAAAGGTGAGGAAGAGACAGAACACTTGACCCTCCATTTTCTCTTCCTAGCAAGAGTCTTCCACCGGGGCACCGGCTGCGGAAGCATTAAGCTAGGGAAGATCGAAATTAAGGGCTGAAGAGAAGCAGGAGCAGCCCCATGACAGTCATTAGGTGAGGATGGGCTGGAGGGCTCAGGCGGAAGGTGTCCCTCCATAAACTCCAACTCCCCCTGTAAATCTAAAAGGGCCACCCTAAGGCTCGCTACATGGTCACTAAGGTCAGTGGGAAAGGTGCTCCGTCTCCTCTCAACACTGAGTCAATTTCACTCTCCACCACCCAAATTTTACACCTAAGTTCAGTCATGTGCTCAAGATGACGGATACGGGACTGCCTTAAGGAGTTATAGTCTTGGTAAGGGTTTTCCCCAGGGGACTCTGAGTCTGAAGACAAGTCAACAAACTTAACCCCCGGAGGTATGCCGAACGGACCGTCACTGGCCATGAGACCTCGTCCCAAAAACAAAAAGGGGTTCATGTATAAATGAGAGGATTGCTACAAAACACAAAGGAATGGGCTTAAAACCTCTAGATGCAAACGCCCTAAATGATCCACTACAAGGTATAAACAAGGGGGCATGCAACTGGGCTAACTCACGGCAAGCTCAGGCCAAAGTACCCCATCCCGAGTAATGCTAATTTGGACACAATGAACATGAGGGAAAAAGAAAATATACCTCAAGCAGGTAAAATGGAGCGCTGTCGTGGTCAAAAGGAGGTCGAGGGCCAAAAGCGTCGTCATGGTCAGATAAAGGCAAATGGTCGAAAGTACACGTCTACAAAATAAACAAAAAAAGATGTGTTAGCCTCCAAATATATGAAGGGGTATAGACATACCAAAAAATTAGCCCAAATATATCCAAAAAAAAAAAGAGAGAAAGAAAGAGGAAACTATAATAAAAGTGAGGTTGTGGGGGATTGAACCCCTTACCTCTTGAAAGGAGCAAAGGTCTAGATACCACTAAGCTAAGAAGAATGAGTGTAACTAGTATACCTGGCATGAGGGCCTATTTATAAGAATTAAAGAGAAGAGTCTACAAAAGCACCTAAAGGTCCTCTTCTAGACTAGGGGGCAAGTGTGGATGCTCAAATGTCCACACTTGTGACGGGCCCGAAATACGTGCTAAGGTCCCAGAGACGCCTAAGTACATACATGTACCGTGCGAGGCCCTCATATGCATATGCCTCCGCGAGGCCCTCGGGTCACCACCTCCTCGCGAGGCCACCGCACCATCACCTTGCATGCATGGGTCTGTGCCAAAAAGAGGCAAGCACCTCGTGGACCCCCTCAACGCCCCAAGACGCCTCGCTTGAACGGTCCTTCGCGAGGCCAGGCCCCTCACGCCCGCGCACCCGTACGGCCTCACACCCCCGCGCCCGTGCGGCCCCGCAAGTTTCGCCCTCGCGCCCGTGGGTCCTCGCACCCTCATGCCCATGTGCGCCCCTGCGCCTCGCGCCCCCACGCCCGTGTTCCCCACGCCTCGCGCTGGCGAGGCCATCCGCGGGGCCTTCATTGAGGCCCCTCCGCAAGGCCGTCCGTGAGGCCTCGCCTCGCCTTAGCTGTGTCCCCGCTCCTACACAAGCATAGACCCCGCTAATGAGGCCCTTCTTTACTTTCTTAGGAAGGTGTCATCATCGGGGTACAACACCCCTCTGCTTAGCATACTCAAGGCTACAAGTGCACTTATATTTCGCGAAGTGAAAGGAGGTTGGAGCAAGGGCATATCTTGAACACACAAGAGAGACCTCCAAATACGAAGCACGTGTATGGGAGCGGGTCGTGCGATAGGGGGAGTGCAAGGACGTGATTCTGAGGACCGCACTAGAAAGGTGTTCATGGTACAAGTTCGTACCAATGGCAAAGGCACTGCCTGTACGTTGGTAGCCATATGTCAGGGTCGACACCACAACCACCTGCACCATTACGTCTGGTGCCACTTCTTCTGACATCCGTACTGGGAAAGTAGTGGAGGTACGATCAGGTACCAAAGTGGAAGTGCTCCCACCAACCCTGATCATATACGGGAGTCGACACCACTGCCTCTGAAGCTACTCTCCTGCTAGGGTACTCATGTACCATCTGGTCCCCTGGACCACCATGTATCTGGGGCCATTAGAGCCCCCTATAAAGGGAACCCCTCTTCAACATTGAAGAGGGTTGGAAAAATTACTGTAGCATTGCACCATAATCAATACAAACTGATTTCACCATTTTTCTTCTGCAATTATTCTTGGAGTTCCTACTTAGATTTCTAAAGCTTTTCTTTTGATAATCTCTACGTTGCAATTTTTCTAACTTAACTTAGTTGACGAGTTCTCACCGTCAACAATCACATATAGCAAAAACTCAAGATGTTGAATTATCTTCTAATCTAACCATTATATTTGCAAAATCAAATGAAATTAGAAAACAATGAACCTCATTTCTAAAAATTTCTTCTTCTCATTTCTATCACCACATGAGAGCCATTAGATCTTCTAAGAAAAATAAAGAAGAGCATTACCTTATCTTACCATTTTTTGAGGTTGGATCCTCACAAGATCTCTATGGTTTCTCCTTCCACTAAAAAGGAAAAAATAAGCTTTTGATTGATAGAGAATATATATTATTCAATGGAAATGGTAAAGCCAAAGATACAACTCTATGCAAAAGGTTACAATAGACAAGATGATGGATAAATAGAAGAACAAAATAATAAGAAGAACAATAGATAATCTCACACACTCACACAACCAAAGTGTAGAGTGGTGGGGATCACCAGCTTGAACAAGGTTCAAGACCTTTGTCCAAAAACTTATTTCCCCATATTCTATAAGCTCTAAGGGATCTCACAAGGAAATAGCTCACTGAAATTATCAAGCGTGTTTGGAGTATTTTCCAGTCAAGTGTTTTGTGGATGGAAAATGGTTTGTCTTACAAGTGAGCATTATACTCCTAGTTATAGAGTTTGACATACCACTTTAATTTCAAATTCCACCAACCCCCATGGTTGTTACCAATGTTTAATCTAATATTTATGGAATTAAAATGAATAATTGGGAGTTACTTGGGGTGTTAGAAGCATTCAAACTGGAAAAAACTGAAGAAGAAAAAAATTGGTTGCCAACACCCCTGACCATGGCCAATAGTATCGGTGGTCGCGGCCACAGTGCAATTTCAGCTTCCAATTTTTCAATTTTCCAAAAAACATCACAATCGCTTTCTAACATGATTTTGTAACATCCATACACCTCATGGGAATTAAAAACATGTCTTCAATAGCCATATTACATAATGGCTCTATGAAATTCAAACACTAATGTGTAACTCTCAATCTACACATTATTGGATAATATTTGGGGGTTACAAATTTATAACTCTAAATAATATGTTACAAGGTGTGACAAATCATATTTTGTCACATTATTTAATCTAATATTTTATTATTTACAATAATATAACAACTCTAATTATGAATAATTAGTGGAGAGTCATAACTCTTGCAATGGCTATATCAATGGATAATTATATTTTCTATAGCTTTTAATAATATAAGATTGTATGTTCTAAGAGTGCAACTATGAATTTTTAGTGGACAAATCTGATAGTTAAAAATTAATTTATTAAGTCAAGAGTTAGCGAGATATTTAATTTATTGAAGCTTAGAACTACGGGTCCATTTGTCCTCGAGTACAAAGTATTTGATCAATTAAAGATATAATAAGAATTATTTCAAAATAAAAATAATAGAGTATTATTTTTAATTAAAGAAATAATTGAATATTGTTTCAAATTATTACTTGAGAAATAATAAAATTATTTTTCAATATTATTTATGAAATAATAAGAAGGAAATCAAATATATTGATATTTTATTGAAATTAATTTTATAGAAAATCAAAATATTATTATAAATATTATTTATATTGTATAAATAAAATTATATAATTAAAAGATGAGCGAAAATTTATGAGTTTTGGAACACACGTGATGAGCCGCCTAACACAGTGGTCTGTTATGGGCGACCAAGACAAAGTCCAGAGGAGAGGTATGGCTAGATCATTTCCTCAGTCCCAAGGATTTTATAAATAGATTCTTAAGTGAGAAGGCCAAGAATAATAGAAGGTGTTTGGCACCCTAACTAAAAAACTGTTTTTTGTTTTTAAAAGTTAAAAACTGTTTTTTAAAAACAAGTTGGAGTGTTTGGCATTGTTTTCAGAAAACAATTTTTAAAAACAAAGTTACAAAAATCAGAAAAATTTGAGAACAACAAAAAGTTGTTTTCTATTATTCTAAAATTTTCTTTCCTAACTTTCTCACTTTTTATTTTTCATCATTTTTTCTTTCAAATTATTTTATCTCATTATCTATTACAAACTCTTAAAATATTTTTCTCTTTGTAAATATATTTGTTAATTTTTTATTTAAGATTTAAAAAAATAAAACTAAAAAAATTGTTTTCAGAAAACATTAACCAAACACCTCTTGTTTTTTGAAAACTACAAAAACAGTTTTCTATTATCATTTCTGATAACAAAATTTTGAAAACAAAAAACAGAAAACAATGCCAAACAGATTCTAGATTTTAGAAAATTGAAAGAAAAAAAAATCTCACTTTTTCTCTCCCTATACCTTGACGCCTGGGAAAAGCATGGCTTTGCGAGTTTGATTGCTACATCTCACAAAGCATACACACTTTCATGTGTTGATGTAATAATCCATATTAAAAAAAATATTTAATTTTGTGGAGATAAATTAAATATGTGCTTTAGTGTGTAGAAATTTAATTTTAATTTTGGAAAATATTATTTTAATTAAAAAGAAGTGTGAGTGGATCGCTTAAATTGGAGTTTAGAATCTTTAGTGTAAAATAAATGTTAAGTGGAAAATATTTATTTTTACTAGATAGTTTGAGAAGTATAACTCACTAAGGGCCTTACAATAATTATAGAAAGTTATTAGCTATCTTATAATTATTTTATGGAGGCTTTGAACAATGATGTTATGTGTTAAAGATGCACATTAAAATCATATAAATACTTGGGACATTGGTATATATGTGTGCCGAAAGTATCATTGAGGTTTACGCTATAGTTTTATTAATGAACTATTAAATGGTTTGGTAACTCATTAAAGGACATAATGAGCTTATGATAAGTTAATTTCAGCACATGCCTTGAGAGGCACTATAGGGTTCAGCAAGCCCAAGTCGTGTAGTGAAATCTTTTATTTCCACTTGTTTGAATGTTGAGGGAGTTATTATAGGGTAAACGCTGAAGTGGGCAGTTACCACATTCATTTGACTCAACCATTTTCAAAATTTAGAGAGAAAAGAAGAGGAAAGCTAGAAGAAAAATAAAAGGAAGAGAACCTTGGTTCTTCCTTGTATCGGGAAAGATAGAAGCATTCATAAGGGTGAGTTTTGGTCAATTCCCTTGATTAATTCCTGATTTGAAATGGTCCTTATAAATCCTTGTGTTGTTTTAGAAGTTGGAGATCTCAAAGGGAAGTCTCACATAGGAGTTTCGGCCTACACATTGCAACATTGTGAGTAGGCAGTTTACACATTGCTAGTACAAAACCACCATGGTGGTTATGGTGGTGGTGGTCGTGAACCAAGGCCAATGGGTGGTGGCCTTAGTTAGTGATAATGATGTTGAAGATAATGTTGATCGATGATGATGGTTGTGAGAAGATAATGATGATGTTGGGTTTTATGCACTTAATAAAACCATATTTCTTATGTAACACGTTATTATTATAAAAAAAAAGAAGTAGAAATTGTTTTGTTTATTCAATTGCATTGTTCGCTTGTTGTATTACATGTTTATTCAATTAATACAAACATTCATAAAATCCTGAACATATGGATAGTTACAATTATAGTGACTAGGTCACAGTGAATTATAGTTATAATTATATGTTCAAAAGAAGAAGTCCTAGATTAGATCAGTGCATTGGATTTTCACTGATTAGGAAATCTACGATATGATCTATTTACACATTAGGAGTGTGATGTCTTGTCCAAGGCATTGACCAAATAGATATGATCAGATGTATTTGGTTACATCGAACTAGGACCGATATTGATTATTGATTGATAAATAAGTATCGTTGTTATCGAATCTAATCTATGTCACAACGTTGACCATAGGTTAAGTCGATCTTAATGCTGAGTGATAATATTCTACTAATTATATTATTTAAATCTTTTGACTTGTTCGTTACCAGCTTACCCTACGGTCTAGCCCATACTTACATCTTGGAGATTTAGTAATGTAATTGAGTGGGAGTATTATTCATAGATATGAAATCTACAACTTCTGTATAAGAAGTAAAAAGATGGTTTCCTTAATTGCTTTGTTCAAAAGGTTAAATGATTGAGATCTCATTTCTGTGATTAAGTTCACAGAAATATCATTTATAAGGAACTTAGTGGGAGTTAAGGATAAAATACTGATGAGGGGTAAAACAGTAATTTTCACCCAGCTTGTTAGTAAGTCATCAATAGAGGATTGACTAATTGTAATGGTTATAACAATGGATAACGTATTTATGGTTTGGAAAATATGTTCTATGAATTCAAGAGTTCAATTCCATGTCTATACTGGAGTCACGAGGAATTAATAAGGTAGTGAAATTATTCGTAAATAAATACACAGTAACTTATTATAGCTTGATTTCATGGATCCATGGTCCCCGCATCACCTTTGAATAAATCATCTAGAATGTCTCAATTAATTGATTTAATTATCAATTATGATTTTTTAAAGTTGACTAGGTCAATTTTGGAAAATTTATAGAGATATGAGATTTAGAAAATAAAAGAGAATCTGTGGGTAAATTTATTAATATTGATAAATTGGTGTCAATATAAATAAATAAAATTAAATCAAGTTTCAAATTATAATTAGTTAATTTGAATAAGGATTTGATTAATGAATTACAATAAATAAATAAATAAATAAAAGGTTTTGAATTTAGGCTCAATTGAGATTTAAATTCAAAATAAAGGTATTGGGCTCACGTCCATTTGTGGGAGCCCAAGGCTTTTATCTTTTTGTTTGTTATTTTAATTAATTCAGAATTTAAATAAAGCCCATTAAGTTGTCTATATGAGGAATATGATATCTAGGGTTTTCATAAGTCAATCTCAGTTGATTCATTGGGTAAGTGAAAACCTAGACACTGTAATCCTTTCTTAGCCACTATCTCTTCTTCTTTTCTAGATCTCTATCTCATGTGTTGAGAACCAACCCACACTAGTTCTAGGTTGATCAAAGGCTTGGTGAGGAAGACTGTGTTGCAGATCTAGTTTAATCTCTTGATAATACTCTACTACAGAAAGGAATCAAGGGTTAGAGAGATTGAAGGAATGAGTTGTTCCAGTTCCGCTGCGTATTCGTAAGTTTCTACATCATTGTGTTTATGTTAATTTACGAATCTAATGTTCATATGTATGTCATGTTATTCTATGTTTCTATTATGTGTTTGGAAAAAGAATAGGAAGCATGCATCTAGATACATGCTGGTGAGCATGTAGGCCTTGGCCTTGTTGTTGGCAGTAGTCCAACGATCATACTTCTCCCTCACTGCCTTCGAGGCGTTCTCTCCAGGAAAGTCAGGTTCAATTTCAGTTTCAGTCATCACGAATTTTGAGTTGTCGCCGATCAACACTATGTTGATATTAGACTTCCATTTCATGAAGTTCTCGCCGGTTAACAACTCCTTGGAAAAAAGAGAGATAATGGGGTTGGAGGCCATAGAGATACTATTATCAATAAAGAAGAAATCAACACATTGTTCGACAAACATTCATTCATACAAGTTTCAGAAATAACATAACATATAAACAATGTTTAAAGATAAGTAAATACTAAAAACTTATCTTTCTATTTATTAGGTTTTTCAACTAGCCATGAACCTATGTGTCCTGGTAGGCGAGAGTCACAAATATTCACTTAGTCAAATAGAGAAACAACTCAATTAATAAAACGTCCTAGACTTTTATTAATAACCTATCCATTCGATCAAAGTAACGAAAACACATGTGTCCCGGTAGGCGAGAGTCACAAATATTTCTTACTTTATGAGTTTGACCCATGATTTTGATTATTTTAGACTTAATTCCTATAGTCACCGTAGAGATGAGTCTATAGAAGGTCCATCTATAACCATCTATCCTAAGAAATTTAACCATGTTAAGAGTCTAGTGGACACCTTCTGTAGGGAGACGAAATCAAAGCGTCATTAGGCCCCACTAAACCCTAACCTCGTTAAATCAACGGTGGAGATCGAATTCAAAATTAAAAAAAAAACTCATTATTTAATTTTGCTCGATTTAGTATTTTATTCTTTTGAAAATTACCAACTTAGGTTTGCCAAATTATTAAAATAATCAATAAAACCATAGTTTATAATTTTACCATTAATTCTAAAAATACCCATTGAAAATTAATCCAAAAATTAGAATTAATTTGTTTATAATCAATTATTAGGTCCAACTAAAAGGAATAACCTAATACAATTAAGTCCAACTTAGGTAAATGGGCCTTAGCAATTCGAGCTTGCATGGAGGAGAGCTGGGTTCAGTATGTCAGACCCACTACTAAGGCTCCCTAACTTCTACACAAAGCCCAAAAAGACAGGAATTTGAACATTCGTTTTATTAATTGTTATTCAATTGATTAAGCCCAATCTAGTAATGCGAAGAAAATTGGCATTCACAAGTAGAACCACCCACAAGAGAGGAATTTAAACTTTACATGTTCAATTGGGCCCAAATAAAACCTAACATTTTATGAAAGTTTTATTTGATTTTTCCCATATTTTTCAAAACAAAAAAATGGGCTATCATTATACTTATATTTAAAGCTCAAATGCAAAAAATAACTTAATAATGATGCTAGATATGTTAATTTTCTTATTAATTGGATGGGCCTAACATGAAAACCTATATGACATGTTGTACATCTTTATGTATCATTACATTTATCACTAAAATAAATAAATTAATTCTTAAAATAAATAAATAAATCAATATCTAAAACAATTAATTGAGTTATCAAAATTAATTAATTTATTAATTAATTACCATAAAGTTTTTCCCAACTGAAAACTTACCACATAATTAATTAAACATAAAATTAATTTAATTGTCATTAAAGAAAATATATAAAATTTTTAAAATTGGATACTTAGATATTTCTTTAGCAGAATAAAAACAAAAAAAAATATCTTAACCAACTTTTATATTATATATAAATATATAAACAAAAAAATATATACGGTTAAGATTTATTTTTCAAATATATATACGGTTATATTTTAAAAAAAACATTATATATATATAGATTTATACGGTTTTTTTATAATATATATATATATAAATCAAACCGTACATATATGAAAAGTTTAATTTTTTTTAATTGAGGCTGTAACTACCAAAAACAAAAAAAAAATTGTGCAATTTTTCAATGAGCATTTTTTCAAGCACCAATTAAGATCTCAAAATGCATGAAAAATATAATAACTTACATTAGCAATATGACACATAAACATTCATATCAAATTTCATGTACCATCCAATTAAACTTTTAAAATTAAACATGTCAAAAAACATATATAATCATGCATTCATAACATCTAGATCTAGGCAACCTAGGCTCTGAGGCCAATTGTAGGATCTTTGAATTTAAATCTAGATGCATGCTTCCTATCATTTTTCCAAACACATAATAGAAACATATAATAACATGACATACATATGAACATTAGATTCGTAAATTAACATAAACACAATGATGTAGAAACTTACGAATACGCAGCGGAACTGGAACAACTCATTCCTTCAATCTCTCTAACCCTTGATTCCTTTCTGTAGTAGAGTATTATCAAGAGATTAAACTAGATCTGCAACACAGTCTTCCTCACCAAGCCTTTGATCAACCTAGAACTAGTGTGGGTTGGTTCTCAACACATGAGATAGAGATCTAGAAAAGAAGAAGAGATAGTGGCTAAGAAAGGATTAGAGTGTCTAGGTTTTCACTTACCTAATGAATCAACTGATACTGACTTATGAAAACCCTAGATATCATATTCCTTATATAGACAACTTAATGGGCTTTATTTAAATTTTGAATTAATGAAAATAATAAACAAAAAGATAAAAGTCTTGGGCTCCCACAAATGGACTTGGGTCCAATACCTTTAATTTAAATTTAAATCCCAATTGGGCCTAAATTCAAAACCTTTTATTTATTTATTTATTTTAATTAATTAATTAAATCATTATTCAAATTAAATAATTATAATTTGAAACATGATTTAATTTTATTTATTTATATTGACACCAATTTATCAATATTAATAAATTTACCCACAGATTCACTTTTATTTTCTAAATCTCATATCTCTATAAATTTTCCAAAATTGACCTAGTCAGGTTTAAAAAAAATCCTAATTGATAATTAAATCAATTAATTGAGACATTCTAGATGATTTACTCAAAGGTGATGCGGGGACCATGGATCCATGAAATCAAGCTCTAATAAGTTACCGTGAATTTATTCCTCGTGACTGGAATTGAACTCTTGAATTCATAGAACGTATTTTCCAAACCATAAATACGTTATCCACTGTTATAACCATTACAGTTAGTCAATCCTCTATCGATAACTTACTAACAAGCTGAGCGAAAATTACCGTTTTACCCCTCATCAGTATTTTATCATTAACTCCCACTAAGTTCCTTATAAATGATATTTCTGCGAACTTAATCACAAAAATGAGATCTCAATCATTTAACCTTTTGAACAAAGAAATTAAGGAAATCATATTTTCACTTCTCATACTGAAGTTATAGATTTTATATCTATGAATAATACTCTCACTTAATTACATTACTAAATCTCCAAGATGTAAGTATGGGCTTGACCGTAGGGTAAGCTGGCAACGAACAGGTCAAAATATTTAAAGAATATAATTAGTAGAATATTATCACTCAGAATTAAGATCGACTTAACTTATGGTCAACGTTATCACATTTATTAGATTCGATAACAACGATACTTATTTATCAATCAATAATCAATATCGGTCCAAGTTCGATGTAACCAAATACATCTGATCATATCTACTTAGTCAATGCCTTGGACAAGACATCACACTCCTAATGTGTAAGTAGATCATATCGTAGATTTCCTAATCAGTGAAAATCCAATGCACTGATCTAATCTAGGACTTCTTCTTTTGAACATATAATTACAACTATAATCCACTGTGACCTAGCCACTATAATTGTAACTATCCATATGTTTAGGATTTTATGAATTTTTGTATTAATTGAATAAATATGTAATAAAACAAGCGAACAATGCAATTAAATAAACAAAACGATTTCTACTTCTTTTATTGATAATAATAACATGTTACATAAGAAATATGGTTTTATTGAGGGCATAAAACCCAACAAACTCCCACTTTCCCTTTCAAAACAATTGAGACATGTTTTTCAAACCCATTCCCTCTACATGCTTCACGAAAACACTCTCAACCAAAGTCTTGGTAAAAGGATCCGCCAGATTGTCTTCAGATGTTATCTTTATCACCTTGACATCACCCCTGGACACATATTCCCTAATGATGTGGTATTTCCTTTCTATATGCTTTGCTCTTTTATGACTTCGAGGTTCTTTCGAATTCGCTATAGCCCCATTATTTTCACAGTACAATATGAGTCGTTTATCCATTCATGGAATAACACCGAGATCCATGTAGAACTTCTACAGCCAGACTATTCTC